>NC_065507.1:43399021-43404002 GCF_006386435.1 Epinephelus moara | reverse complement strand
ATTTCAGATTGAATTTTGGTATCTATTTGCTGGGGCACATTTTGAAAATTAAATCTCAAATGACTTTTTCTTTTTCATTTTAATTAAGTAAAAGAATGAGCAGTCTTGAAGAAGAAAATTAAAATGCAAATAGGATGATTGATGATTACTTTTATATATGAGTCAAATAATGCAGCCACATTCTTAAAATGAAAAAGCATTTCTGCAAATACATTTTAATTTAAATATTAGTCACGATTCGCTTCCATAGATGTTAGCAGATGTTAGTGTTTTTTTTTGGGCAGTGGGAAAGGGGTTCAAGGATGAAGATGTCTGAACTGTTCACAGGAATAAAGCAGATTAGTTGAAATTCAGCTTGCTGATCACACCTTTGAAAATACTGACTTTAGGATGCAGACGTGTTTTCACAATCTGTATCCTACTTTCACATTCTTATAAAGATTCCAGTGTGTTGTCGTTTGGTTTGTATAATCTGTTGTCCAGATTTTAGGTTTTAAGTGAGTTATCAGGTTGTCTTCTTTTACCTGACCTTCGGTCCATTTACCTCAGAACACTGCGAGAGACTCAGCCATGGACTTCACCTCAGGTTTCAGAGCGCTACCTTTCAGCCCATCACTACCCCACAGTGGGCCAGATTAGCCCACGAACCCGCAAGTCCATGAGCCTGGACATGGGTCAGCCCTCACAAGCCAACACTAAGAAGCTCTTGGGTATGACTTATTCCTCCACTATGTACATTACATGTTGATCTAAAATCCATATGTTGAAACTCCAGATTATAAATGTATCTGTTGTCTGTGTTTGTCAGGCACCAGGAAGAGCTTTGATCATCTCATATCGGACTCAAAAGCACCAAAGAGACCAGAGATGGAGTCGGGTATGACCACCCCTCCCAAGATGAGACGCGTAGCAGAGAATGACTATGAGATAGGTGAGAGTGCAATCCTGACATTTCCTTTACGTCTGATATGATACAGTTTGTTTTACATCTTTTATGTCAATCTTCTATGTTGTAATCACAGAGACACAACGAATTGGAAACTCTCACCTTCGCAAGGTGTCTGTATCAGAGTCCAACGTTTTGTTGGATGAGGAGGTGTTGACGGACCCAAAGATCCAGGCTCTGCTGCTCACTGTGCTGGTGAGGAAACAAACCACATGCTCTTGGCAAAGTTGAAACCAGTGGAACATTGTGATCAATTCCTGTTACTTTTGCTTTTTTAGTCATGGACTCCATTTGTTAACACACTGTTGCTGTATTTTTTCCAGGCCACCCAGGTCAAATACACCACAGATGACTTTGACCAGCGAATTCTCTATGAGTACTTGGCTGAAGCTAGCGTTGTCTTCCCAAAGGTTTTTCCAGTTGTGTAAGTAGCCAACATATACGCCTTTCCCTTGGTTAGTGTTTTGTGCCTGGTCTAGGGGAACCTAGACATAACATGTGACTCCCCACTCTTCCCACTCCCAAGGATGGCCAGTTAAGCAGTATTTTAAGACGACAAAGTAAGCAGTTTATTTAACTTCAGAGTAGAGCAGTGCCCAAAACAACAAACAAAAATATACCAATGGACCCTAAACTTACCTGCAAAAACAAATGTGAAACAAAAGACAAGTTTCTAACCTAAACTCCTACCATTCAAAACATAAGAAAAGAACATGGCAATGCCAAACAAAAAGGGCTTCTCTCTCTCTTACTAAAAATGCTTGAAAGTGCTCTATTTACAGTGCTCAAATTAAAGAATATAAGAAAATAAACAAATAACCCTAAAAAGTAATCTGTTTAACAAAACGCAAACCACCTACTCAAAACTTAACAGAAAGCTTTTCTTAATAACAAAGTCATCAAGGTACACATAGTAGTTAACACAGTCAGAAATTTTTTGCCTGCAGGATCTCACAAATAAATCCACATTCACAGTTCTAAGTACTGGCTTCTTTGGAAATGACAGAGGTGAAAGGGGGGAAGAGCATCTATCAGCTGGAGCTTAAAAATCTTCTGTCATGCCCTGGACCAATCTGGTGACTCTGGTGTCTCTTCAAATGGTCCAGTCAACGCACACCACCTGCCTTGCAACATCCAGTCACACTCAATCACAGGCACACAGTCTTAAAGTTAATTTATACTTCTGCATTGTATGCCGTAACCTACGCTGTAGCCTGATGTGCACCTCCCCAGAATTGTAACTACGGGTAGCGGTGACGCAGACCTCCTGTCTGTTAATAATAATGTATACTGACACCATTTCCTTAAGTGGAAACGAAGCATTAATTTACTTTTTTTTCACAGTAAGAAAAAATATATTGTGAAGACAGTAAAGCCTCCACTAAAATAGCATTATAGGTCTTGTGTGTAATTTATCCCTCGGGGATTTATACTTAGGGATTTATCCAGGTTTCATATGAGAAGAGGAAATCTCTGCTCGTTGCTAGGCTAATTTATACAATGTAAAATGCCATTGGCTTGCGCTAATAACATTAGCATTTTGTATTTCTTTGGATACATGTTTAGTGTGACAATTGTTTATTCGGGGAATCTTATGAGTTATAATGGAGCCAAATTGTGTGCTGTTGTACCTGGCTTTATATGAGAAGAGGGAAAGATCGCCATCCGCTAGGCTAATCTATATAATGTGGCATGTTATATTTATTTGGAAAACGTGTTTAGTACAGGACAGTTGTTTTGTCAGTGAACTTTGTGAGTTGTACTGGAGCCAAATTGTGTGCCATTACCTTTGTCAAATATCGCTGTTGTCCCAGATTTTATATGAGAAGATGAAAAGATCGCTAGTAGCTAGGCTAATTTATACAATGTAAAATGCCATAGGCTTGTGCAAATAACATTAGCATGTTGTATTTGTGGAGAAAATGTAGCCAGATAAAGACAAGTGTTTGTCTTTGAGTGCTGCGTGTTATAGTGAAGCCAATTTGTGTACTTGTGTTTGAAATTTTCTCTATTAAGCCATATTGAATGTGTTTTTGGGTTTGTTTTGAATCAGCTAAACTTAATCAGAATCAGAATCAGACTAGACTCACAAGACAGTCTTTAGACGCTTTGCTTAACTAAAGACTGATGTCTTTCTCCCTGATTTTGTGTTTAGATGGGCGGATACAATTTCAGAGTTTAAAAAAACTCCCTACATTGCAGAACCAATAGTAAATCTGCAGGGCGGTCCTTCAGTGGCTCGCTGAACTCTTGTGCTTGTAAACATGGTCCCACTAGAAACACGTATAGCGGTACAAAATGGCTCAGCCGCACTCGCAGAAAACGCCGTCAAAGTTAGCGGATGTTTGTCGCGTTTGCCGCGACACATTCTCACCAACTAAAAGAAACAAACATAATCTTTTACAAGGCCATGACTCATCAGTCCGGCCGGACTATAGAGGGAGTCGCCTTGTTGTTTACAAATACTTCCGGGTAGAAAACCAGCAGAGCTTGTTTGTAAAGTCTATAAACACAATGATTGAACAAACATTACTATTTCTGTGTGCATGTTTAGCTGGGCTAACCATTAGCCGTTTGCCCTGTTAGCCGTTAGCGGTGTCTGTAATAGGTAATAACTCATTAAACGGTCCGTGAAAAAAACATCTTTTCCAGCGGATATCTTAGTTACAACATGATTGAGCTAGCAAAGCAGTTTTGTGTTGCTATGTGGGGTATTTATTCAGTTTTAGGAAATCACGNAATCTCTCAGCATCCATTTTCAAGCTCTCCGTGTGTTTGTTTCCTTGCGGACAAGAAAAGGGGGAGCGCACGTTTCCGAGAAGGCGTGTCCTTTTCAAAAATGCAAGAGGCGTTGCGTTGCTGCCGGCCGTTTTCGCCAGTGTGTTAAACACACTTTAGAAAGGAGTGTCCCCAGACTATCAGAAGGCGGAGATCTCTGATTGTCTGGTGGCGAGACTAGAATCAGACATACTTTATTGATCCCCGAGGGGAAATTATTTATGTTACAGGTGCTCCTTGCAAGAGAGTAAAGATATGTGAAAATATAAGAAATTTAAACAATAGTATTCACAGATATATAGTTAAATAAACAGGAATTATTAACAAACATAAACATAAATAAATATATATATATGCATATATATATTGTAAACTGAACAAGATTATTTACACAAACAGAATGTATACAGTCAGGGTGAATGGGGTTATTGCACAAGTTAAATTAGTTTATTGCAGTGTGTGAAAAAGTCTCAGGGCCACTCAGAGGGAGGAGTTGTACAGTTTGATGGCCACAGGCAGGAATGATTTCCTGTGGCGCTCAGTGGTACATCTTGGTGGTATGACTCTCCCACTGAAAGTACTCTTGTGCCTGACCAGCACATGGTGGAGTGGGTGTGCGACATTGTCCAAGATAGTTCGTAGCTTAGACAGCATCCTCCTCTCTGACACCACCATCAGAGAGTCACACTCCGTTCCCACAACGTCACTGGCCTTGCAGATCAGTTTGTTGAGTCTGTTGGCGTCCGCCACCCTCAGCTTGCTGCCCCTCAGCACACAACAGCATAGAGGATAGCACTGGCCACCACAGACTCATAGAAAATCCTGAGCATAGTCCGGCAGATGTTGAAAGACCTCAGTCGCCTCAGAAAATAGAGACGGCTCTGGCCCTTCCTGTAGAGAGTGTTAGTGTTCTTAGCCCAGTCCAGTTTATTGTCAGTGTGTACCCTCAGGTACTTACAGTCCTCTACAATGTCCACACTGACCCCCTGGATGGAAACAGGGGTCACCGGTGTCTTTGTCCTCCTCAGATCCACAGCCAGTTCCTTTGTCTTTGCCACGTTGAGCTGCAGATGGTTCTGCTCACACCATGTGACCAAGTTATCCACAACAGCCCTGTACTCATCCTCATCACCCTTGCTGATACATCCAACTATAGCAGAGTCATCAGAAAACTTCTGAAGATGGCAGGTCTCAGTGCAATAGCTGAAGTCTGTGGTGTAGAGGGTGAAGAGGAAGGGAGAGAGGACAGTCCCCTGC
>NC_065507.1:43396421-43398187 GCF_006386435.1 Epinephelus moara | reverse complement strand
GCACAGTGAAATAGAGCTGTTTTGAGCCTAGATTTGAACATTGTCAGATTAGAGGCCTGTCTCACATCTTCAGAAAGACTGTTCCAGATTTTAGCTGCATAAAACTGGAATCCTGATTCCCCATGTTTAGTCCTGACTCTGGGCACCAGCAGGAGGCCGGTCCCTGAGGTCCTCAGAGTCCGAGATGGTTCGTATGGCACTAACATGTCAGAGATGTACTTTAGTGCTCGGCCGTGGAGAGACTTGTACACAAGCATAGCTGTTTTAAAGTCTATTCTCTGAGCCACAGGAAGCCAGTGTAGAGACCTGAGCACAGGACTAATGTGCTCGTACTTCCTGGTTCTGGTCAGGACCCGAGCAGCAGCATTCTGGATGTACTGCAGCTGTCTTACGGCCCGTTTGGAGAGGCCAGTCAGCAGGCCGTTACAGTAGTCTAACCTACTAGGGACAAATGCATGGATAAGTCTCTCCAAGTCAGGTTTAGACACTATACCTTTGATTTTGGCAATGTTTTTTAGATGGTAAAAAGCTGCTGTTATTGATTTGATGTGGCTGTTAAAGTTCAAGTCTGAGTCCATTATTACCCTGAGATTTCTAACCTGATTTGTAGGTTTTAGAGAGAGAGACTGGAGGTGACTGCTGACACTTTCTCTTTGTTTCTGTGGACCAAATACGATGACTTCAGTCTTGTCTGAATTTAGCTGGAGAAAGTTGTTTTGCATCCACACACTGACCTGTTGGATGCAGTGACAGAGTGAATCCACTGGTCCATATATCCACAGAAGCTGATGTAGTCCGTGATGCATTCTGTGAGCCTGTCAATGTCCTCCCCATATGGCTCACAGAGTGCCTGCCAGTCTGTCACACCATAACAGCTCTGCAGTGTCTCATAAGTCTCCTCTGACCATCTCCTCACTGTCCTCATGGTCGCAGGCTGGATCTTGACTAGTGGTACATAGCAGGGGTTGAGGTGTACCAGGTTGTGATCTGACCTACCCAGAGGGGGGAGGGGGGAGCAGCTGTATGCATTTTGGCGTTTGCATACAGCAAGCCCAGTGTTCTCTCCTCTCTGGTAGGACAGCTCACATACTGTGTAAATGTGGGCAATGTTGTTGCCATGGTGACATGGTTGAAGTCACCCGAGGTAGCTATGAAGGCACTTGGGTGTTTAGTCTGCAGGCGGGCTATGGTGGAGTGAATGACGTCACATGCCGACGTCAGGTTGGCAGAGGGGGCGATGTAAACAGTTACAATAATGGCATGTGAAAACTCCCTGGGCAAATAATACGGCCTGAGTCCAACAGCAAACAGTTCAATGTCCGGGCAACAGATACGTTCCTTAATGGAAATATGGTCAGGACTGCACCAGCGGTTATTTACTAGAACGGCAAGCCCCCCTCCTTTGCGCTTACCGCTCTCGGTGCAGTCCCGGTCGGCCCGAACAGTCTGAAAGCCACTGATGGAGACGTTGTTGTCGGGAATGTCCTGGTGAAGCCATGTCTCAGTGAAGCACATCAGACTACATTCCCAGTACTCCTTCTGACTCCTGGCGACCGCTGTCAGCTCGTCCATTTTATTTGCCAGTGACCTCACGTTGCCCATGATGAGAGAGGGGAGACACGGCTTATATAATAATAATAATAATAAATTTTATTTATAACGCGCTTTTACAAGTGCTCAAAGACGCTTACATAAAAATAATAACAGTTTAAAATACAAAACAATATAGAATAATAACACAATTAAAATACAGAAACAATGTAAAA
>NC_065507.1:43369960-43393324 GCF_006386435.1 Epinephelus moara | reverse complement strand
GGTCTTAATGTGAAAAATTACAGGTTGTGTATGTAATGACTGATGTGGCCAGGGGGAGGAGCTAGAGGTCATGACAGTATCAGCAGCAGCAGGAGCCGCACTGTCAGAGGCAGTGTTGTGTAATGGCGGCTGGAGCCTGTGGGGGGAGTGGTTGAAAAAGGCCGTGCTCGCATGAATCTCAGGGGGAACCGTAGAAGAAGAGGGGAGCACTACCGAGGGGGCGTGGTACGTAAATAGTCAACACGTGTGTGCCAGTACGTGTACGGTGTGCTGTATATCTTCTCTTCTCCATAAGCCTCCGTTGTCTCAACCCTGCTTTTTTCCGCCGCTGTTTACTTCCTCCCCTGCATCCTCTGTGTGTTTTCCTCCACAATTCAGCTGGTATCTCCGATGATCCGGCCGCCAAGCCGGCCAGCCTCAGCGTGATCAGCTGATCTCTGGAGTAAACAATGCGGCCATGAAGTTGTTGCGCAATGGTGCCGGGTCCGAATGAAATAAGTAATTCCAGAGTGAGGAAAACGAGCACAACTCTCTCAGTCAGCATGTTTTGAGAGGGCGCAGTTTCAAAATGACAATCACAAAAAAGCAAGCACAAATACCAAACTTAATAAAGCAAAAACGTAAGAAAATTGAGAAAACAAGCAGGAGCGACTGCAACAGGCTGCACGCGCGGGCGCATGCGCACATACAAACAGCACTTCACAGAAACCTCCACCGCCGACCAGTATTTTGGAGGTGTAACTGCAGAGTGACACAGACACACCACCGCACAAGTATAAATGCTCACAACAACGTAGGCGACGTGTGTAGGCTACATGCGTAGGGTCTACGCACAACCATAAATCTTGCTTTAGGGGAGGAGAGAGACATCACTGACACACAGACATCCCTGAGAAAGATCAGTGCAGAAAGAATAAAAGCACATATGTACTAAAATAATGACCTGGGTCATAAAAGTTATGTTGTATTCTTCAGTCTAATGTAGAAGTTGTTACAGGTACTCTCGGTTCCTAGTGACTGAGACCCAACCATAGATGTGAGTAGGAACTAGTCCAGTCCAGTCTTAGCTCTGCTCTTGGATTAGTCTAAAAGCCCTGACACGCCAAGCCAACAGTCAGCTGTTGGTCAATGTCAGGACATCGGTGAGCATCTGTCGCCCAAGTTTGTGCGATGCGTTCGACGATGTGTTTCCAGTCTCCCTTTTTGAATGATTATTACAGACTACTGCCATCTGCTAGTGTGGAGAGTTATTTCCTTTCACACAGTCACAAAACATACATGCTGGTTGGCCGTTGGCTATAGTCTTAACGGTGTGTTCATGTGCAACTTTTTGGCTGACACACTGATGATGTGAGGCAACGCAACAGTTGGCTTTCATGGCCGCTAGTTCTTTGAAGTTGGTTTGGTGTGTCTGGGCAATAATGCAACTTTGTGTGTGTGTTTGTGTGTGTGTCTCGTAATCTCAAAATGTGGTCCTTGTTAAAGTTAAAGTCCCACTGATTGTCACACACCTGAGTGTGTGAAATTTGTTCTCCGCATTTGACCCATCCCCTGAGGGAGCGGTGAGCAGCAGCGGTGCTGTGCTCAGGAATCACGTGGTGATCTAACCCCCCAATTCCAGCCCCGATGCTGAGTGCCAAGCAGGGAGGCAATGGGGCCCATTTTTATAGTTTTTGGTGTGACCCGGCCAGGGATCGTACCGCTAGGCCACTGAGCTTGTGACACCTATTGTTGCAGGACCTATCGCAGAAGCCATAAGTACTTCGCTTATATGTCTGTCTGTGGACAGATTTTTTCAACGCAATAGCCGCACAACCGTACAAGATGCAGTCATGAAACTTTCCAGGTGTGTAGTTGAGATGAAATGAAGGACAAAAATGAAGATGGGTGTGGTCCGAGGAAGGAGGCTGATCATAGATATGATTTCAGTAAAGTGAATAGTTGTCAGTTCTTTTAATATAGTAGTAATAAATAAATGTCAGTGTTTAGGGTAAGGAAGGATCATCATTCAGTATCCTTGTGTCCCGAAGGTAGAAGCGCCTCCTGAGACTCCTTAGTGCTGCCTGGTGTAACTAGTACCTTCTTACCGTCTTACTGTGATCAGGCCCACCACAGCTGTGTCATCAGCAAACTTATTGATGGTTTTGGAGTTAGAAGTGGGTACACAGTCATGTTTGTACAGGGAGTACAGCATGGGTCTCAAAATGCAGCCCTGGGGTGCTCCTGTGTTAAGGATGAGGGTGGAAGAGGAGTGTCCGCCCAGTCTTACCACCTGGGGTCTGCCTGTCAGGAAGTCAAGAATCCACAGGCACAGTAGGCCCGTTTCCACCGCAGGAACTTCGGGGTAATTTTACGGGGCCGAGGCCGTTGGTGCGTGTCTCCACCGCAGGAACCACCCCCGAGGGACAGAGTTCCGGAACTTTTACGGGGGCTAAACAAGTCNAAATATTTTTTTCACGGGCCATTTAGTGAGTTATTACAGACACCGCTATCAGCTAATGGCGTCCCTTCGTCGCCCCGGTCAAAATGGTCGTGCAACGATTACGTCACATTCAGAGGCAGCCTGTAACTTTACAGGAACCTTCCTCGTACTCCGCTCTCTCAGTGGAGACACGGCGGTTGAGAGGGCCGAACGAGAGGACGTTCCTGTAGTAGTTCCTGCCCTCCAAATAGTACCAGGAACTTCTTCAGTGGAAACGGGCCTAGTGAGGTGTTAAATACAAGCTCTTTGAGCTTTGTGACCAGCCTCAAGGGTTTTATGGAGTTCAACACTAAACTGAAGTCTGACTATGGCTTTGACCAAACTAAGAGTCAAAGTCTGTCTTTGTGAAACTGGCTTGAGGTCTGATTGTCCTTAATGCACACATTCAGGCCCTGTTTAGACGACAACGGTTTATCTAAAAACGGAAAAGTCTGTCCTTTGCGTTTTAAAAAACTTCTGCGTTTATATGACGACGTTATTGAAACGATCCCCGTTCACACGGAGCCGCAAAATCTAGTGGAAACGCTGTAGTATGCACGCCAGGCCAATGGGTGGCAGTGTAAATTTGCAAAGCAACACCACGGCATGACACCATGCGCCTGCGCTGAAGCGCCTTCCTCTACAACGCGGTGATTACAAACCCAAACAAAGAAGACACAATGGCGAATGCATACACAGATAACTTTGTTTGGATGGACGACGAGGTGGAGTTGCTACAGTAACAGATCTACACCTAACTTCAAATCAACAGGGTGAGCAGCACAAACAGAGCTCGGCATTGTTGTTGTGACCATAGACATATATACGTAGACGCAGCATCGATTGGGTTTGCCCGCTGCTGTGATACGTCAACGTTGCCGCCATATTGGATGTGGCAAGGCTGCACTGTAAACTAATACAAGTAAATGGACTTAATTTCATAAAGCGCCTTTCTACAAAGAAATTTACGTTAATGCCTCTCGTTTATTCATTCACACACGCACTAATATACTTGAGAAACAGTTAGGCACCAAAAACAATGTATTTGATCTTCTCAGATGGCTAAGATAAGAACTTGATTGATCCCACACAGGAGTAATTCATGTTACATCAGCTATAGAGAACAAGTTAGTGCCGAAAAACAATACACAGTATATATAGGCTACATATATAACACATACTGTAGCATCCGCCAGGACGTGTGGAAAGGATGACGCAGTTATTCGGCAAACCACCATTTATTACTAAACAGTACAGGTTACTGTTGGCCGTAACCACGCTAAAACAACCAACAAACAAGAACTTTGCTGTAACTCCAACTGTGCACTCCTGCTCTCTCCTCCAGCTCACTCCTACATACACCAGCATGCGCACTCACACTGCCCTCATCCCCGTCACACTCGCATCCCGCCCCCCTGCCTATACTCATTCAATCCCAAACATGCCATTAACTCACAGAACATTGACATTATAACAGAACATTTACTGCAGGGTCGCTACAATACATATATATACAGTGTTTCCGCTACATTCATTTAGCAGCAGCGGCAAAACAATTAATTTTGCAAATGCACCACCACCGCTCTGAGACATCTGTGCACTTGCACAGCGCAGCAGCCAGTGTAGTGAGGAGAGCAGCAGTGAGNTTGTGTCCACAAACCTCACCGCACTTTAGGGACTGTTCTTTACTTATAAAGGGACTTGTCAGGGGAGGCTGGTTGATTTTTATTTCATTTATTTATTTTATTTTGATCCCCCCTATGTTAATCACTTATTGATGCTGTTTTTTAAGTATGAATAAGTCAATAAGTAATTTATTCCATTGAAATATCATTGATGTACTATAGAGAAGTGATTTATCTTTTTATAAATGACAAAAGGCACATCTGCCTCATTTTTGCTGTGGTATCCTGATACTACTCAGAACCGTGATACTTTCACTGGTATCATACTGTGGGTCCCAATTCTGGTACCGTGACAACACTAATCTGTTTCTCTTGTGCTGTTACATCAGGTAGAAGTGTATTCTTGTCAAAGCTGCCGTACAAGCTGTCAACCCATGTTCATGCACATTTATAGAGCACCATTTATACAGACCTAACAGTAGGTGTTGTTTGTACATCTCCTCCTCAGCCACAACCTGCTGGACTCCAAGATCAACACTGTGCTGTCCATGTGCCAGGACACCAACCTCCTGAATCCTGTCCACGGCATTGTACAAAGTGTGGTGTACCACGAGGAGTCACCACCACAGTACCAGCCATCCTATCTACAAAGTAATACATGCTGACATTTCCACATTCATACAGGCCAAGCATGTTACAAAAGATTTTATTTTCACAAGTATTTTACAAATGACAGGGTAGTGGCCGACTGGAAGTAGGGGGAGAAACAGGGGTATTACATGCAACAAAGGTCCCAAGGCCAAACATATTAACTTCTCTGGTCGTACCAAAAGCTGTGACAGTTCATTTAAATGGATAATAAATCTGTGCCTTTGTAAGTAAGTATGTTCACTCTGCCACCCCTGTCTTCTATGTTACCTCTCTTCCTACCTCCTCCCTTTCTTCTCTTCTCTCACTCCCTTTCATTTCCCAGGCTTTGGCTTTAATGGACTTTGGAGGTTTGCCGGACCCTTCTCTAAGGTATGTTATATACACACACACACACACACACACACACACACACACACACACACACAGCAGTGGCAGAAAGACTGGAGATCATTTCAGTTAATATCTAGTAGCTGCTCAGCAATTTAGAAAACATAGCAAACAGTTTAGAAAACGGAATAGAATGTAACTGTGCAGAATTAGTAGTGCAGTAGACATACAAACCATGTCTGACATATTTCATTGCAGAAGAAGGTGAAGCTAGACTTTTTATCCCACTGCTCACCCCATCATCAAGTCAATATTCATAATCCTGAAGGGAATGACATTGTTGTTCTGAGTAATTGAGAGACTGTAGAGGGATGGAAACTTTTTGTTGTCATTTGTAGTATTTACTACAGTTTTAATTAAATAGAGCTTAACAGTAAGTTTCAGCAATACACTATTACACTCACACAGGTGTTTGAAAGATTTGTCATCTTGAGGAAGAGTTCTTTATTTGTTTTTGCATTTAAGCAGGAAGTCTCCTAGGATACACATCTCTCTAACAAAAAAGCAGTTAACACGTTGCCCCATTGAACACACAGTTAATTTACAGCATTCACAGAGAGCACAGTAAGGTAGCACCTGAGAGGCAAGAAAGACACGCTCATATTCATAATGCCAAACACTTAAGCATGATACTTTTACAACCAAAAGTAACCCTTCAGACATGGTACCTAGACCCTAGGTCTGTTCAGTGTTTCTTCTGCAAACAATACTCTTAATTGTGGGCGGGGTTGTTGTCACTGCTCCGTCAAGCACTTGCTGTATTTCTTCATCACCGGTTACACAGAGGGAAGTCTGCACCTCATTTATTGTCCACAGAATGGGGTTACACGCTGACATTTTAGAACAAAATAGAACAGGCTGCAGTGAGTCTCTCTCAGTGGGATATTCAAAAATAGCAGGTTTGTGCATTTTGTCCTTCTCATGCACAGAGGTTTAATGTTGCCGTAGCCCACAAGAAAAACACTCCACAATGCTTTTTTTTCCTTCAGAATATTTGCAGTTCACATAATCTGGTCAAAATTAATATATATTTTTAAACACATCCATTCATTACTAAGAGTGTATGCCGTCTAAGAGAGACAATAAAACTGGTCAGAGTTGTAATATTGAAATCTGAGGTGTGTTGATGGATTCACATTGTCATCTCATGTGTTGAGTAACATTACAAGTTAACTCTCCACCTTAAAAGTTGTTGTTCTACTCCCACAGTGTGTAGTACAAAATGCAGCTCTGCCGAGTTCACAACAGACTTCAGAAACACTGATCAAGCACTTGTTTGAAACACGACAAATCATTTTACAGAGGTAGACAGAAAGTTTTCCCAGAGTGGATTTAAAGATTAATGCATCCCCTGGATGTCTTCACTGAGGTCCATCCAGTTACCATGGAAAAGATACAGGGATGATTTTTGGAGCCGGAATTCAAAGGATGTCACCATTGTCGAAACAGCTAAAAATGTTGACCCAACAAGATTAGTTCATTCTGCAAATAGAAGGTGATTATTTGGGTGGAGTTTCTTTAAAAGGTTATCAGTGGGAGTATTATAAGTGAATATTTCATCCAGCCATAATTCATCGTATTTGTAGAAATAGCTTTTTAATCTTTTTCTTGTAATTGTGCAGCACACAGGCTTTTCCCCCGCAGCCTCGGCAGTAATGTTTACTGGGGAACACGCCCCAAACCCCCAGCTAGGTGAGGATCATCTTGGGAGTCGAATTCAACTGAACCATACACCATGGTGGATTCACCGGCATAGATGCGCTCCGTTATTTGGGAGCGGATATGCATACATTAATGTTATGCATGTGTGGCCAAATGGAAAGGAGAGGGAAATGAACCGACAACGCCACCTGTGGAATTGCACCCCAGGGAATACACTCAAACCTGTAGACTACTCTTAACAACAGAAAGTCACACAGATTCGTACACTGCTAAATATGGGGACAGGAGACGGACTTCCAAATTTAACAACACAGAGGTCCAAAGCTGCATGAATGCACAGCCGCGTTACAGTGTGCTTTAATCAGTCTGTGGAAAACCGGCAGAACAGCAGTGGAAAACGGAGCGGCCGCGCCGGGGCTGGAGGCCGTGGATAGCCGTCCTTCAGGATGCCCAGCTGACGGCCCACGTCACCAGGCTACGGAGTGCAGCCCCACACAGTGCGCAGAGGAGGAGAAGAAGCCACAAGCTGTGCCCATAGCTACAGCAGGACAGAGAGCAGGACAACCTGTTAACTTAAAGTTAACAGAACTAGCAGAAGTAGAAATAAAAAAACAGAGCGAGCTTACCAGAGCGAAGTGAGCTTAACGCACAGCTCAAACCCAGTCACCATCTCGCAGTGAGGAAGAGCAGACACCACGCTTTTCAAAGTCCCCTCCGAGGCTGCACACAACAGGAACGGCCAACGCCGCTGTAAAGCAAAGAGTCACGGCAGCTGTGACATTATAATACGCTTTAACAGTACACAAACATTGCAGCACCCATGCCTACCTTATGAGTCCCAAGTTTGGGTACAGAAACCGGAGCACGACACACACAAAGCACGCCAACCGGAGCACGCCACACACAGCCCTCGCCAGGTAAACGCCAGGTAGAAGTGAGTGCGCCGTGACGGGAAGACCAAATAACGCAGGTGCCACCACTGCACAATTAGGTTCCGACAACTGGAAATTAGGCCCAGCTGATGCCAATTAAGGGCGGAGGTGTAGCAGCGCTCACCCTGCCACACATGGAATGTTGGAAGAGAAAAGCACCGTAGTAAAGTAACAATAATGGGATAACCTAGCTAGATGTAAAGTTAACACTAGCTGGCTAGTGCAGTTAATAACACAATCTCGGTAAAAATAGCGTCAGGTGAGAAAAGGGATTCATTATAGGAATGATTTTGATAACCAACTTGCTCAGCTAGCTACCCATCAATTGTGTGTGTCATCATCTTACCCAGACATTGGAGTCTCCGCTCCCAAATAATGCAGCACATCTATGCCGGTGAATCCACCATGGTGGATGATTGATTCAGTTGAATTCGACTCCCAAGACGATCCTCACCTAGCTGTCAATTCGATTGAGACTGGCCAATAGGAACATGGCCCCGCCCATGACATTATTCTCACAGTGAAAGCAAAATCCTGACACAAGAGCAAAGACTTTTGAGAGAGAGAAGAAAAATGTTTTGTTTTGTCATTTTTTAAATCTCAAATTATTATTTTTTTTTATATTCTATGACAAAATACTTTCTCCCAAAACTTTTTTTAGTCTCAAATATTATTATTTTTTGCTATCAGTGTGAAAACTTTTTCTCTCAAATATTTTTTTTTCTCTCATATCGTTTATTTTCCACATGTAATAAAGACACAAATATAGCTCCATAAAAGGCAGCCACTCACTGCCATCCCAAATAATCATTAGCAAATGAAATCAGAAAATAACTTAAGAAATTGATATTATTATCATTATTATGGTTGTAGTATCAATGGTGTACTGCAGTTCTGTGGGTGATTTGTGTAAGTGGTGTTGCTGTACCCCAGCAGCAACTGTTGCTCGACTGCTGTGGGTAGGTCCAATGACACACTGTACTGTCTCTCCATTTCATTCCTTTCAAATGTATTAAAAAGTGGAACACTAGAATGAAATATGATTGTTATGAAGCCTACATCACTATCAACTGTTGTGTTGTAAGGTTTTTGTTTAGTGTTATAAGTCATAAAAAGTCATAGTGTGTGCACTTTCCCTCTGTGGTCCTCAGTCATCTGTTTCCCTAAAAGTACAATCAGTTATTTAACTCTGAGAGGCCCTGATCTAAGGTTTTTGTTTTTAGAATGCTTTAAAATTGAAGCTTCTTAATGTGCCACTTTTCTTCTTCCCTGACACACACACGCCCACACACTCACACTCATACACAACAACACCTGCTAACCCTGCAGCAAACACAGATACCAGACTATGCCGAGCTGATTGTCAAGTTTCTGGAGGCGTTGATTGACAGCTACCTGCCAGCAGCTGATGAGCAGCGAGGGGAGGAGCAGCTGAGGACACCCACCTCCCCCTACCCCCCCACTAGCCAGAGCCAGCTCAGCATCACTGCCAACCTCAACCTGTCCAACTCCATGACCTCACTGGCCACCTCGCAGCACTCACCAGGTCACACACACACACACACACACACACACACACACACACACTCACTCTCTTACTCTCTGCATGAACTAATGGGAAACTGTTGACTCTCCATGGCCCCGTTTCCCAGAGCCTTCATAGCACTACGTGCATCGTAAGTTGTATCTTAAGGTCTCCCATAAACTTACGGGCTGTTTCCCAGAGTCTCCTTAGTGAAGATATATCTTCTGAAAGGTATCTGAACCGCTCGTAAGCTGTCCCTTAGTGATGCGCTCCATTCATCCAGGCACAGTTTTAGCTTTATTAGGCCAAAATTATGCTTTTTAAATCGATGGTTCATATCTAGACTCCTTGCGCAAATTACATCATTAGTTTTAAATTAACTTAATGGAAAATAGTAATGAATATTGAATATTATGAATATATAGCTTTATTTATTTATTTATTCATTCATTTATTTAATGGAGCTAACTAACTGAGGATATGTTTTTTCTGACAAGGCTGCAGGCAGTACCCTACCACTATATACTGAATATCTGACAGATACTTGACAAATTGATCAAATTGAAGTCTAATGAGGCCGGCTGGAAACTAATCACGTGGGAAGCACCAGCTATATAGGCGATCAAGCGTGTCGCCTCTGCTTGCTTCATTGTAGACAAGATTATGGCTGTATTACAGGGTATCGTTGCGCTCAATCAACTCAACCACAGGCGTCGCCATCCACGACATCCCACCTCTCGTACGTGGGGCTCTGCGGGCACCTGTCAAACAGGGGTCGTGTGGAACGGGGGAGAGCCAGAGCACAAGTAACTTCGGGGTGGCGAAGCCCCCTCGGCAGGGGACTGGAGGGTGGACAGTCCCTCTCAACCACGGACATCAATGCCTCACCTCACCCGCCAGACACTCCTGTTACACCCCTCCTCGTCCAGCATCACCTCCAGTTCTTACACACACACACACACACACACACACACACACACACACACACACACACACAGAGCAATGAAACGTGGATGCTGCTGCTACAGGTGCCTATTGTGTGACAACAACAGATTTGCAATTTGTACATTGACAGAACTGATGTTGGAAAACCTATATGTCAGACACAAACTGGCATTGAACTGCAATGATGGAAAAAGAGAGACAAACACCTATGCTGTTTTAAATGTTTCAATAACAAATGCATTATCAGTGAGCAGCAATCTCGTTTCTCTGCTTCATCATTAGTCTTTTAATCTTTAATGTGATATGCTTCAGACGTATTAGGACGGGGATTTTTCCTGAAACGGTGCCAAAACGCTCGTCTGGACGCAATAAAAATACCAGTGAAGCCCGACTAGACTTCAAATCGATGAGCAGATGTTCTGTAAAAGGCATATCCTCATTATGATATAATATTTGATGGAGGTAAAATTATTATGGCAATACTTTTAATATTACGTCATTTATTTACCTTTATATGAGATCAGTTGATGCATGCAGCATCGATAGACTTTCAGCACCGTTGTGAAGGAAAGCTCCAACTTACAATGTACCTTAGCAGCTCTCCTTACGAGCACCTGCTAAGGGACCGTTTGGGAAACACTCGTAGGCAAAGAAGTTCCTTAGCTAAGGTATATCTTAGAAACCTTCGTAGAGCGCTAAGGTACATCGAAACTAGGAAACAGGGCCCAGACTGTTAGTGAAGACAGTGCACCACAGCTCCCTCTCTCAGGTTCCCATGCTCTTGGTACCTGTTAACCCTATTGCCCTCACACTTTAGTCTTTAATACTATAATGTTGTGGCCCTGCAGAGACTGACTCCCAGAATGTAAGAGAAAATATTACCTGGGTGGCAGAAGTGCAGTCAGTGTAAAAATGCAGGAAAGAAACAACTCACAGGCTCCTGCTACAGCACCCCCTGTTGTTTGATAAATGACACATCAGATGCAGGAGAAATGCTGCACTAATTGATGATAAAGAAACTTTTTTTGTCTCATTTGACATTAGTAGACAGTCACATTATTTCAGTGCAGTCAGAGTCAAATCTTTTAGAGTTTCTAGAAAGGAAAATCACTTCAACATTGCAGTCCTCTCCACGAGGGGAGGTGCTACAGCAGGAAGCTCATTTGTCTAAAATTTCCACAAATTTCCACTAACCCCCTGCAATACTGACACAGATAACAGAGCAGTGGTTCTCTGACAGGATGAACATCATTTAAAGATTTGGTTACCAGCTAGTCTACCTTCATGGCCCAAACTGGCCCTTAGACACTGACTAACTTAACACCCATTGTGTTTGTTTCCATTCATCCATATTGCCTGTAACATTTAAGCCCCTGTTCTGTTCTGCTGCTTCAATTTGATCACACAGAATGAAAAAAAGAACAACTGGGGCTTTATAATTCATAAGAAGCATTGCAACAGGGGGTGCAATTAAGTCTTAAGAGCAATTTCAAAACAACACAGCTGTGTAATATTATTCAGGCCTGTTTTTAATTTCCAACATGTGAATATAACAGGCCTGATAGGAATAAGTGGGCAACAGTTGCAGTAAGATAAGATAAGATTAACTTTATTGGGAAATTTGTTTTGGGCATAGCAGATACAACCATCATATACAAACAAGACACACAGTAGACAACCATGTAGTACAGCAAGAGTGCAGCTTTGAATAACATAGTTGTGCAATCAGGACTACTGGATGAAATAAAAACATCAACTTTATCATGACAGGTAGGGCTAAAAGAATAAAAGCTTCTTAAGGTTGCACTAGCCCAGGGTTTCAGTACTGAAAATGATATAGACAAGATAGGTTTTTTCAACTAAGGTTTCCGGTCATTCCAGTACTTGACTGCATTCTTTTGAGCATTTAGTGTTATTTAGTGTTGAGTAAAAGCAAGTTTAGAATGTTCTCTTTCATACTTTGCTATATTGTGGAGTGCCAGCCTCTTCTACATCTTTGCTATGTGTTGCTTGAAAGACCTGAACTGGCACTGTCAACAGATGTACAGGGCGAGGGTCACGTGTATGACAGAGCCAACATCAGCAGGCTACCCATGCTATCAATGAGCACATCATACTTTTCGTGGAAATTAAGTTGAGCCACTCAGAATAAACTCATGGTCCACTGTTGGACCACATCCCACCAGTTGGGCACCACTGATTCAGAGTTAGAATTTTTATTCTGTCCCAGAATTTTTAAACAGATAGTAGAAAATCATAAGGACATTAAGCATAGAGTGGATGCTTTTAAACCATCTTCAAACTGTGTGTCCTCTAGGTGTGGATAAGGAGAATGTCCAGCTGTCTCCCAGCTCTGCTCTGTCCAGTGGGGGTCGCACTCGCCATGGTTCAGCCAGTCAAGTGCAGAAGCAGCGCAGCGCTGGCAGCTTCAAGAGACCCAGCATCAAGAAGATCGTGTGATCGACCAGAGAACAGCCCCACCCTGCTCTTCCTCCTCCTCCTCCTCCTGTTCCTCCTCCTTCTTCTCTCCACCCCCAGCCTGCCAGGCCTCATGCTGCACTCCACTTTATTTCCTCTCTCTTCTTCGTGGTTTTTGCTCTTTCAGGAGAACATGTGCATTTTAGTTTTGCATTGAGGAGGAATATATTAGCAAGGGCAAACTTGAATTTTGTGCTGCTTGAAATTTTTTATTTGAGACAGCGCAGTGGAGGAGAAGCTGGAGTGGAGGTGTCAGCTCTCCTTCACAGATATTCAGCAGCTGTTTAAGTCTCCTGCAGTGATGGAGGTCACACATGTGAAACTATTGGGGGAAATAAACCCTCTGAGCCTGATGGGAGTACAGTCCCAACACCTAGGTTCACTTTGGACATAAAGTTTCCTAGACAGTTTACACAGGGAGGAAGCAGAAACTGAAGTTCTGTCTTTATGCTGAAGTTTGATCTGTAAGACGTCCCTCAGCCTTCCTTATGACTAAACACTCCTGTGTCAGTGAGATGGACCAAATGACAGCAGCAGTGGGGGGGTGGACCTTCACTCTGGACCTGCTCAGCTCCTCAGCTCACCTCTCCCAGTTCTGTACATATTTTACATAGATGATGTATAACTAGTCCTTAGTGCTAATTTAGATGTTGACGTTTTCTCCATGGTGTGCCTTTGTCAGGGTTTTTCAATGTGTACAATTTGTAAAGTAAAAGTCAAACCTTGCTGGGGACAAAGAACAGGTACTAATTATGGAGGCAAGCCGTCCATATCACCATGAGTTCACATGAGCTGAGTCACGACGGGCCTCTAATGATCGTCAAATATACAATCATCCATATACCCTGTTGCCTGAAAGTATTTATCCTGTACAGCTAGATAGCGCTACATAAATCCTCTTTTTAAACACTTTCAGAAACTCTTCTTTTCAAATGTCACAGGAAGACTGCAGAACACTAGGGGAAATACAACCATGTAAATAGCTTCAAGCTTTTCTTTATCTTTGTTTTTGTGCGTTTGGCTTTTATTTAGCTGTTTAATGTGAGTTCTTTTTAGTCTGAACTGTATTTTCAGCAGCACAGCATTTTCATTTGTTTACACAGTGACAAGGAAAATTGTGTAATAGGCAATAATCCTCAACTTTCAAACTCCTTTGTCATCCACCTGTTTTATTTGTACAGCAAACAGGAAGAACACATCACTTTGTCAGCTTGGTGCAATATGATGCCAACTTCTTAGTTGCCTGTTAACACTGAGATTTAGCTCTTGTTAATTACCTCCAGTGACCATTTGAATAGAAAAGAGAGTGCACAGTGTGATGTTTGATCTTTTCTCTCTCACTCACACTCACTCACTCACTCACACACACACACACACACACACACACACACACACACACTTGCATTTGTTTCACCTAAACAGTCTGAGCTGGACCCCCAACCTTCAGAGGTTTGTCCTGTGGGCTCTTTGAAGGAAAAATCCACCTGAATAGAGGCTCCCACATTGTCAAGCCTCCGGCTCATTTCACAACCATTCTATTTCACAACCATTATTTTTTGCAATGTAGAGCACATTGTTGTAAAAAATGTGTCATTATTTAATAATTAAGCCAGTTTGATCCCTTCCTGTTTAATCCTTTGACACTAGAATAAAAAGGAAACACTGAAAAGAAACTAAACTTTTCAGAAACATTGCAGTTTGATGTCCAAGCAGAGGCAGCCTTATATCAACTTCGCCTTTTCTGTTCAGAAAACATATGATCAAAGACGTAACAAGATTATGAATCTGACGAAGCATTCTGTGCCAACTGTCTTGCTTGATCTTTTACTATACTTGTAGTCACAGACGCAGCTCAGTCAGCATTCAGACCGTACTGAGGTCCATCCTCTGCTCTGTTGTTTGGTGTATTCTTCTGTCTGGTTGCAGGTTTTCCAGCATTTTTACAATGTGGTGAAATGATGGGAAATATTTCACAGATCTAAACAGAAAGAGTAAGTTCCTGGTTTTGGTCTCAGTCCCTCAAACTCAAACACTGATTTCAAAACTCCCACCTTGCACCATCATACAGGCTGTCACACCCCTGACCCAGCTGACCTAGACTGATGAGATGCCATAGTGTGAAATGGTGGATTTTTCCTTTTAAGAGCTTTAGTAGTATTAATTCAGGTTATTGATGCAGAGGCCAGCATTGTGATATAAACCCTGTTTACCCTCAGAGCACATCTAGGAGCAAGAGATCCTTTAAACTACAGGCCTGCTCTGCATTACAGGAGGTGTCGCTGTCAAAATACAAATCTGGGCACATTTGGAGAATGCTCTTCCAGAATTTAGTTTGAACGCATTTACTACCTATCAGCCATAACTGACTTGTGACTGTTCTAGATAGTTAAGTGTGTTTCTAACTTTCCAGACAACCATTGGTTTCCATTCATTTCACAATGTTTCACAGGATCAACCCTCAGAGAGTTGAAACTTGCTTGAGGTTTCTACTCCATCACAGTTAACATCATTAGAATTGTTTGTGGTAATGCGGTACACACTGAAAATGGGAACCAATGGCTACCTCTAGGGTAGAAAGGCACAATGAGTTCTAAAACCATAGAAATAGAATGGATAGAAAGGACATTGAACTGTCTGCTGTGGTCATTTGACTTGTTCAAAAGAATATGGTGATTGTTGTTAGTTGTTTTGGTTACAACACATCAGTAAAGAGTACACCATGTAAAGAGTGCCACATGTACTAGTTTGAGAACTCTGTTTTGGCCTATTCTTACATCTATGTTCTTTACTAAACCGGAAAAATACATCTGTACACCAACCCAAGTTTCTCTCTTTAACCCAACCAACACTTCCAGCAGCTTCATTGCCTTTTAAGTTATTGTAAAACACACTTCAATCAAACTCCACAGTAGAGTTGCCGGGATTTACTGTTTTTAAGGTATACAATGATGACGTTGTTTATCATTCCGTGTACATTTGCTAATCTACAATATTGAAAGAAAATGCAACTGCACGTAGAATCTCCCCTTTATTTTAGTTATTTCCTAAGGGGACATTTTTTTTACACATACCTCCATTAACAACACGGTTTCAAATTTCAGTTATAGTAATAAAAAGCTTGTTCAACCAAGAATAACATTTCCATTTTCATTCTTTTAAGGGTCATTCTGACTGATAATAAGATAAGTTCTGTGATACTGTGAATCCGCGATATTTTATGAGACGGTTAATGTAATGTGAAAAACTCAAATCATTGCAACCCTACTCCACAGAAAGAACCTAAAACTCACCAAAACTGGATAACATTAGCCTTTCCATTTATCCAACCATCACCATTTCTGGTTTGGTGGAACTAAACCACTGAGCAGCGGCTCTCACTCATTCATCAGAGGCGCCTACAGTAATATTACTACAAAAGAAACAGGGAAATACATTATGATTTTAGAAATAACGGATTACTTATTTAAAAATGTACAACTCCACTACGTCGTCACTGTAAAATGTCACCTCAGGGAGTTCGTGACTTGTCACAAGTTGGTTTGTTTATATGGAATTATATATGGAAGTTAGCCTGCTGCAACAGTACAAATAAAAATGCCCATCCTGCTATGTTTATTAGAATGGGAATGTCCTTTCTATTCATTTGGTTTCTATGTCTAAAACACTATGGTTTGCTGTGGAAATACTCCCATGGTTTGTAGTAAATGGATTTAAACTTACAGAAGCTCTGGTTGCTATGACAGCATCTGTGCACACATGTTGCCACAGTTTGGATTGTTTGATTGAGCAGGTGTAGTGGTCAATCAGCAGCTGTGTTGACCAGTGCTCTTCTCGAAGCCTCTGTCCACAGCTCAGCAGGGTTGGCTTGCCAAAATGCTTCTATCCTGCCTTAACATCTATGCATGGCAAGAGTTGAGTAACGTTGTACAACTCTGACTTTGTTTTTGTCTGAGCAGCGTCTCCCCACGTCTGCTGCTCACAGTCTGACATTGTTTCCAAGTGTTCATGTTACCTTATGGAGACATTTGTTAATCAAATATCTACTGACTTTTTTTCTTGTATTGTAGTGGTCTGAGGGGATATGTTATTTTCTCCTATCCATGCAGCTCATTCAGTAAACTCATGATAATTAGATAAATTCCATGTAAAGGGATATTTTCATTGAAGACAGCCTCAGAAACTGTATTTAGTAATTGAACCACAAAGAATGACAAAGGGAAGACTGAGCATAATGATGAAGAACTGAATTCATAAGTTCAGTTTCAGCTGTGGAAGCAGACTTCAGCACATGAATGGGTCCAAGAGAATTTTGACTTTTCTTGTAGGCCTCCATCACTGACTCAATGTCAGTGTCTCTATGTCACTCATAGATTGGCTCCTACAAAGAGATTCTGGACTTTCAGTAGGTTTGATGATTAACACCCCCAAGTTACAAACTAGTTTATTCAATGTATTGTCTGAACACATCTGAAGGTTTAATATTGTTCTGAAAGGTCAAACTTAATGGTTGAACAAAGAGTCTGCCCATCATAGAGAGGCAATAAATCATACAAACGGGGATGATGGCACACACTTTCCAACATAGAGCATTTGTGATGTGGCACACAGTCAGACACATGAAAGTGAATGAAGAGAGAAGTTCAAACACTACCTGCTTTCACACCTCCGTCAAGGTTGTTTCAGATGCTGTAAGACAGTCCAGCAGGCACTTTGTTTGAAGCATAACATGGCCTTCAGTCAGTGATGTTACTGAACAAAAAAAATGTGTCAGAACCTTGTTTGATGTCTGGTATTCTAAACTATCTTTAAACTTGACTGCAAAAGAGCTAGACCACATGGACCGACTGATGGATTATTTAATGAAATATAAGCCCTCTTTTTCATGTAAATAGGCCTAAACTAGTTCAGAGACAAACATGGAGTTTCATTCCCTTTAAGTTGGTACGGTTGCATTTTGTAACCCAGGATGTTTGGAGCAGTGATCTAAAGGTCCAGGGTGGGTCAGGGTTGGGTCAGGATTTTAGGATCTGAAATCAGGGCAGCTGAAGCTGTAAAGGTACATGTTTATTCTGAGTTTAGTGTCCGTCCCCACAGAAACGTCTCACCATGTAACTCAAACCACCATCTCTACTTTTCACCATCTTTCCCTCTCTTAAAGCTTCACTCCCTGATTTCGTTCTTAAACAAGCCCCCAAACCTTCAGTGACTATTTCAGTGACTGTACCTTTAACAAGATACAGCCAGGAAAAATCTGAAAGCAAGGCTTATTTGAGCTCCGTGTTCACAGGTTGCCATTGTTTCCAGGTTTTAGTGTGACTTGTGTGTGAATGGAATTATTAAGGATTACGTATCCATAACCTCTTAAACAAGTGGTTGACTTGCACTAACTTAAAAACAGTCATGGGTTTGTAAAGATGAAAAACCTCAAAATGTGGCATGTTTTATTTGATGTTATGCAAAATCTAATGTCTGTAGAGTAATAGTCTGAGTTTTGTTTTAATGCAGTATGTGTGATAATTGTAAATACTTTGTGTACAATTTGAGATGGTATATTTACTACACTGTACATACATGTGATATTGTATCATTTTGTTTTTGTAAAGCAGTTAGTTTCTGTATAATACTATACAAATTGAACTATTCCAGTGTTAGTAATAAAATGTTTTGCTCTCCACAAAATTTGAGCCTGCATGATAATACAGACAAGATTCACCTCAAGTTCAAATGCCAAGCCAGATGTGGAGAAAATCCAACATCACAGAATTTTTGGCCAAATGTCTCACTATCAGTGTTGTAGGCTTGATTAGTGGTGCTTTCACAAAATATTTACGCGAGAGTTTTGATCAATAATCATCAGTAATAAGGATGTAATGACTCAGTGGAAAAGACAAATAATAGAACAGTTACAACAGACTGGTAAGTTCAGAACAAGACATGGTTTTACTGTCATGCAGCCATTGAAACCAGGAAAAGACAACACTTATCATATTACATATCCAAAATCAAAGATCATATCTCATCTCTCATCATGATGTCACTATATTACCCAGTTCTGCCCCACACTTTTTTTATTAGGAATTCAAGCCCGAAGGCCTGAAACCCTATTGTTTTTGCGTTGACTTATTTTTGGGGGGTCCACGCAGCAACTACTGCTGGAGCCCTGTTGTTTTTGCTCAGATCAGTCATATTCTTTTTCTCTGCTAGAAGTATACAGCAAAAACTGAATGACAAAAACTCACCAAAATTGGCAGGTATGTTGCAAATTCCACCCACCTCTTAGGCATAAAAAATGACAATCATTGACCTTAAGGTGGTGCTGTAACAATCAAGTTTACATTTTTGCAATGACCTCGATGACGGCTCGGCTTAGAGTCAAAATTCTCTCACCATACTAATCTTGCAATTCATCTGCATCTTTGCTCCAATGCTCTTCTCTAAAATTGCCAAATTTTGCTACTTTTTCTCAGTGTGCTCTTATTCATACTTTCGCAAACTGGTCCCAGACTGCTGGTCCAATCGTCCCGAAACTTTGGCAGAATCAGCCACAGACATTGCTGGTCTAAAGTTATCAAAGGAGTTTTGATACATTAATCCGTTCTTCAGTCATGCATTTTCAAACATTTGTCTTCAAGTTTAATTTCACATAAATACTCATAAATCAAACCTGTGCACATGTCTGAATGCTTTGTCCAAGCTTCGCTAAGCAGTTTTGGGATATTCTGCCAATAGAGAGAGCCACAAATGCAAAACGTTTATATCTCTTAATCAGCTATAGGGATTAATACGAAATTTGGTTTGCACCATCTAGGGTCATAGCTTAGTCGATGCATAAAACTATTGCTTATTACAATAAATCCAAATTTCACATTCCAAACTTCAAAAACCATAACAAATCACCAGTATGTCCTACAGAGCCAACAGTTTTTCAGCACATCCACTGAATTGTGACAATTCACTGCAACCTATAGACAATTCAGAAGTCTGTCACTCTATATTTTTAAGAATATGCTAAATTAATTAACACCTATATCTCATCAAGTCTTCATTTAAATGCAACCAAAATTGACACAGACATTCTTTAAATATTAGATATCACATGTTTAAAATGGTGTTCAAATCGTTTTAACCGTGAGTCTACAGTGATATTCAATATCTTGTTAGAATTTGTACTATATGCACAACATTTTCTATTTCATCTCATTTTCAATCAAATGTCACCAAAAGAGATTAATACGAAATTTGGTTTGCATCATCTAGGGTCATAACTTAGTCGATGCATAAAATTTGGAAATGTTTGCTTAAAGAGGGTGGGGCTTATTACAATAAATCTAAATTTCAAGACATTTCACATTCCAAACTTCAAAAATCATAATAAATTACCAGTATGTCCTACAGAGCTGACAGTTTTTTCAGCACATCCACTGAATTGTGACCAAAGTTTGCCTCACTGCAACCTATAGACAATTCAGAAGTCTGTCACTCTATATTTTTAAGAATATGCTAAATTGATTAACAACTATATCTCAAAAAGTGGTGATGAAATGGTGTTCAAATCAGTTTAACCGTGATACTGCAGTGATATTTAATATCTTGTTATTATTTGTACTGTATGCAGAACTGAATGCACATCTATTTCATCTCATTTTTAATCAATTGTCACCAAAATATTTGACAATACACCTGAAATCAGCAGAATGATGTGAGATGTTTTTGAATTGTATCACCAACACTTTGACTGTTGGAAGTGCTTTAAAACTAAGAAGACAAAAAAGGTGTGTAAGGAACCATTTGTTCCTGGTGCTGCAGTGAGTAAGTCATTTGCTTGGGGACACAGAGGTACAGGGTTTGAATCTCCACACTGACAAGTACCATATTTCCTTAGCAACTTTCACTGAAGTCTTTGACAATATGCCAGGAACCAGCAGGTTGATGTGTGATGTTTTTTCAGGATTGCGTCCCCAACAGATAAATAGTTGTGAATATTTTAAGTTTTGCAACCTCCCTCTCTCTGTCTTCTGCTTCTGATGCTGCTTTGGCTTCCTGGCCTTTGAGCTGGTGGGTGGGGTTAGAGAGATTGTTTCTGCCCAGCTGCTGTGAACTCTCATGGTTTAAAAGCTGACTTGCCATATCCTCTGCTACTTCTATAAATTTCTAAACTAAAATTCCCAGTCCCTTTGACTAATCTCAAATATCCAATAAATTCAACTCCAGTAAACAGAAATGAAGCTCAGCCTAAGTTCAATCAGGAAGACTTTCTTTGTGCCTATCCATTCACAATTCTCTCCATCCCACTTCCACTGCTTCCTCTCATCAGCTGACTCTGTGTTAACTCTTCTAGTTATCTAATCAAACTTTGCCACAATCTCTATCAGCCAATTTTAAATCTGCTCTCTCCTTTGCTGCTGTCAGCTGTCATTTTAGGCAGAACTGTTGCAGTTGCCAATCGCTCACTTAACCTTTGTCTTTTCAATCTCTCATCGATAGTAGCAAGTGGATGTGCGATTCCTCAGCAGAAGCGAAATCATCTCTCACCCATCACGTTCTCCCATTCAGGCTATCTCGCCTGATATCAGTCAGAATTGTCAACTCCTAACGTCATTCTCCATTTCCATTGTCAGTCATCTTGATCTCAGTGCAGTGTATGGATTCAAGACATGGGCCCAAGCTACACGTAACATGATCTGCTACTTTGGGACACTTTGCATGTGTACAACCGGATTGCCACATGCAGTCTCCAGCTATTCCAGCCAAGCTTTCCATGCACACCTTTGCCTCAGCCTCTGCTCGTCAGCGTCCTCATCACCGCAGGCCTCCACATGCACCCAACCGCCACATTCAACCAGTGCGTCTTAACAACCTTTATGCTCCCAGATCCCTCAGGCAAGAGAGCCGGCAGTTCAAGCCATCCGAACAAACAGCTTCTCACTGTTTAAGTTAAGTGTATCACATATGACCTGTCTTCTCGATTCAGTGCTGTAGACAAACATTATCACTGAATCATTAATGTAAAGTTATTTATTTCATTCTCTTGTCGCCCCTTGTTTCAATGGGAAAAAAATTACCATACCATTACCATGTACAGTCTCAGCCTATATCCCAAAATCACCAGAGCCACCCGAATTACTGCTCAAGGTGCAACACTAATTGACAACATATTCACAAATGTAATAACTAACAATTCTAGGAGCGGGTTATTAATAAACGACATCAGTGACCACCTGCCAATTTTCACAATTCACCCCTGTAACATTAAAAAAAACAATCAGGATAATAGACCATATTACAGACAGACTAGAACTGAAGAGACTATGGAGGCATTTAAAAATGATCTTAAAGCATATAACTGGGAACCAATTTATAAAGAAAAGGATGTGGATAAAGCCTATGATAAGTTTACAAGAATATTGAAATTATTACATGATAAAAATTGCCCAATTAAACTAATTAATACAAATCGTAAATATAATAATAATAATCAATGGATCTCAAAAGGCTTACAAAACGCCTGTAAGAAGAAAAATACTTTATACTTTATAGAGAATTTATAAAGCGGAGAACAAAAGAAGCTGAAGATAATACAAGACATATAAAAATAAATTAACTAATAAAAAAACTATCTCGTGCGATAGATAGATACTAACTCGAGCGCACGAGATAAGCTAACTCGAGCACACAAGATAGTATCTCGTGCACACGAGATAAGCTAAATCGAGCGCACGAGATACTAAAACATGCACCCGATATACAATTATTTCCCACGCTGAAAGCTCAGACAGGTCACTGTCTGAGTCAGTACCATGACTATTTATAGACGAGGTGACGTTACAGCGCAGCCAGGCAGCATTGGCTCTCTGCCAAGTTTTCCAACGCATCTGCTTGAATATCTAACTGTATTTTTTGATTACAAACTATATGCTGATGTTGTAAATAGTACAGGCTATAAACAGTAAGCAACATCTAAAATGATCCTCACTAATAACGAATAACGAATTATAATGTAGCCTAATAAATCTATACAGTGTGACCACTAGATGACTGCCGGCTGCTGTCCAGTCCAGTACAGAAGACACACTGGTCTCTGTGAGGATTTTTGTTGGGAGGGGCGGGGGAAGCATGCACACTTATCAATGATTAAGGATTTGATTTGAAGTTATTTTATAATACCATGCAGTTACAAGAGAACTAGAATGTTTTGTTAAGAAAATGAAACTTTGATAACTAAATCAAGCCATTTAAGGAACAATATAACCCTGTCTGCAGGGACGAACGGACCGCATGATGGGGTCAAATGGATCATGTGCATAATTAACCACAAAACAAGCAAATACTTCATCTTAATGACATACTCATTATGCTTCAGCTGAATCCTCTAAGCAAATGACCATGTTGAATTGAAATTAGTTTATCATGTTAAATGTCCACAATTGTATGAAATTGCTCCAATGCGTTAACCAATCTTTGTGCAGAATCACACAGCCTGATATGCCCTGCAAACACAGTGGGACTATTTTCTGAAATCACAGAGCAAAGAAATGTCTTTTTTTCTCCCCCGGTCTACTGTCAGCAGGAGTGGGGATTTCAGCACCATGGACAGCACGCGTACAAAGACCTGACAAGCGTCTCCTTTAAATGTGTTTGCTGCTAGAGAAATTATACATAGCCTATGAAGTGTCAAAAATCGGTGCCTGGAAGTGGGCC
>NC_065507.1:43365371-43369460 GCF_006386435.1 Epinephelus moara | reverse complement strand
AGACTGAAGGGGGGGCCCCGACACACACATAATATGATAAGCATTCTACTGGCATTTTAGCGAGAGGATTTTATTCAAAAACATAATTAATGTGCGCAAATAAGTAATAACTATATTAACCATAAGTGTATGAGGATTTTTATGGGGCCCTCAGGAACTTGGGGCCCTAGGCAACCGCCTAGTTTTGCCTAATGGTAAGTCCGCCCCTGGCAATAATAAATAGCCCATCTGTACTCTACACATATTTTATGTAAAGGTTACTTAAATTAACCCAAATCCTGTACAAAGTACAAATATAATCCTAAGATCACAAGTTAATGTTATTTTTAGGTGGTGGTGGGAGTTTAATGTCTGTCCTGATGTCACCTTTTGTGATCTATTGTGTTTACCTTTTGTAATGCTTCTCTCTTGTTTAGAACAAACCTTCAAAAAATGGGCCTGGAGGGGAAAGTGGAGCCTCAACAGGCAAAAAAAAAGTGGGACAACCTAAAAAAAATATATAAAGTACGTGCAGGTTTGGATAATGATATGAAAACTACATTTGTTTTACCCAAGTTAATACTTTGATAAAGAAATGTAGAAAAAACTCCAAGGCACTCTGCCATAGTAGTTAAAATGCCTTTATTCTTTATTCCTTGAATCTGTTTAACTTCCTGTTGAAGGCTTGATGCTGAAACGTGTCGAAGGACTGTGTTTTTAAGGTTTATATGACCATGGCTTAAAAATAAAGGCATTTTAACTGCTTTGGGAGAGTGCCTTGGTTTTTTTTTTCTTTGTTTCTTTATCACTACATGAATCCCATTCCAAAGAGCATCTCAAACATACCTCTTTTTGAGTCCATGATAACCTCCTTTTCAAGACTTTTTTAATAAATACTTTGCAGAAAATTGCTGCTGTTGTGATTGATTTCCTCTACCTTAGGAATGCAAAGATCCAGGGACAGGGCAGGGGGTCGGCGGGAAGCCCACTGCTGCCACCTGGCCCTGGTTTGTCCTCATGGATGAGGTTTTAGGACAGAGGCCTTCCATTGCCCCTCCTGTCCTAATTGCCTCCATTCCTGAGGACACACCAGGGCCAGGTGCTGCAGTGGGTGAGCAGCATGAGGAGGAGGAGGAGGAGGAGGAGGATGAGGAGAGGCAGCCAGGGCCAGCAACAGGAGGGACACGGAAAAGAAGAAGGGAAAGAGAAGATGAGATGTTGGAGCTGATGAGAGAGGATATGAGGTTGCAGAGGGAGGCTGAGGAGAGGAGGGAAAGAGAGAGCCGGGAGAGAATGGAGAGACTTTTTAATTTACTGGAGAGAATGGTTGAGAGGCGGTGATTTTTTTTAGCTTTTTTTTTTATCCTGTTCAGTTAAGTTTTATGTGTTGCTGTTTCTTGTTTTCAAATGTTAATTTAAAATGTTGTATATAGTTATAGTTAGTTGTTGATTAAAAATATTATATAGTTCCATTATCTTTTTCAAATGTTGTATATAGTTAAATTAAAGTCTTGTAATCATTATCCGTTCCATTTCTTATTTACAACTAGAGTAAACTTTTGAACTACTTTTCAGTGACAACACATTATTTTTTTCTCATAACTATTTACAAAGATACAATCTGAACATTTTTAGCTATTTACAAGTGGGCATTCTTAACATGTACAACTATTTACAAATGATCAGCAGAAAATTATGAAACACATTACTAACCTATTAAATAACAAAAAACTACATTTATTTACAGTATGATTATTGGCTGAGCAGGAGTCCCTGGTGGTGCTGCTGGACTGGATGGGATGCCACAATAAAGACCCTGGAGTCTTCTGGCTGTGAATGGGACATCATGTGGGGGGTGGGGGATGCATGTATCCACTGTCCACCACATCGTCCATCAACGGGGTTTGCAGGGCTGATGCAATCAACGGCTGCCATGTCACTAAAAATGTTTCAAAGAGAGGCAAGAATAAAACAAACAAAATACTACTGCACAACTTTTTAAACATCCCACCACAAACTACTTCAACAAACAAAACTTTACAAAACACTTTAAATAGGAATAGCTTTAAAATTATTTTACTTGCCCTCTAAAGGTAATCATGGTCAAGGACACCCTCCTCCAGGGCAGACACCTTGGCAGACAGCTGGTTCCGCCATGGAGCACCACTGACTGCCTCCAACCCGTTCTCCCCCTCATCCTCCGGCATGTTGTCCTGCACTTCATCCTCTGGGGCCAATGATGTCACCAGCACCCAGGCAGATGTTGTGCAGGATGGCACATGCTGTTATGACCTGAAGAAAAGAAGGAAAAAAAAGATTAATTTAATGTAATTGTAATTTAATTTTAATTCACTGGTATTCACCATTTAACAATAATTCTGTTGTGTAATGATATACCTGAGGCACAAAGGTGTGGTGCACCTCCAGCGCTTGGAGGAAGATGGCCCTAAACCTCGTCTTCATCATCCCAAAGGCACGCTCTATGATGGAGCGTGCCCTGGAATGATGGCTGTTGCCAGCCCTGCAAACCCTGAGTTACTGCCGCCAGGTCGTCAGCGGTCTTTGGGAGGTAGATGACCCTGTGGCGAATGGCCACCACCTCCTCAGTAACTCGATGAACGATGCGGTGAACAGTGGAGCGAGGCATCCCAAACACCCTTGAGACCACCCTGTATGATGTCCCACTCGCCAGCCAGAAGAGAAAGACCAAGGTCTCTATTGTGGCACCCCATCCGTGTCATCTTTCCTGGTGGAGAAGGTCCAGCAGCACCACCAGGGACTCTCTGCTCAGCCTGAAATCTTGTCGGGTGTCATGATCATCAAAAAATATTTGTAGAACCGGAACATTCATATTAAGGCGGCAGTACATCGGCCTCGTCTGGATGGGGAAAGGAGGGTAAGAACAGGAGAACATAAATGATTAAAGCAACAATAGCTATTTAATTTTAGTTAATAAGACAATGCTAGTTAATGTTATAGCTTAGATCAATAATGCTTTATTTGTCCATCTATCCACTTTGGCTTCTGAATATGGTTTTGATGTTTAATGACACAAAATTTTAATATTGAATTAAGTCAGGGATATTTACAGGGTTCGTACACATTTTACTATTTAATTCAAGCACTTTATAAGCCCTTTCAAGCATTTAAACTAAAATTCAAGCACTTTTCAGACCTTGAAAACACAGCATTAAAATTACAGCATTTTCAAAGATTTTAAGCACCTGTACGAACCCTGTATCACGTCTAATGGTTAAATGACATGAACCATAACTTAAATGTAAATCTATAGTTTATATGGCTAGCGTTTGTCACTTAACGGTACCCGTTTATTAACGGCTATATTAATTACCACGAACTATGCTAGCTATGTATGAACATTAATGTGGGTTAAAATAACAGGTTTAACGTTACCTCCCCACGGCTCTCTCCCAGCTGGAGATAAACGAGCCGCCGGTGTCGCTGTCGCCGGAGCCGCCTCTCCTCTTCCTCCAACAAAAAATATATAAAAAAAAAACAAAATCACAACCTCTGGCTCCATCATTGTCGTCTGTTATGTTTTTGTGTCGTCTGTTATGTCGTCTGTCCGTTATGTTTCCGTGTCGTCTGTTAAGTTGTCTGTCCGTTACGTTTCTGTGTCGTCTTTTTAAGTTGTCTGTTATGTTTTTGTGTCTTTCCCGGGCTTGGGCGGCAGGAGTCATGACGTCGTGACGCAACTAGGAAATCCTCCGTAGGCTAGACTGTCCCATTTAACGGGTGATGCGTCCTTCGGAGGTGCCTCCGAAGGTCCAGCCTTCAGAGGCTGCGTAGGCCGGGTCCTCCGAAGGATGCAGACCCTGAATTGGGATTGTCCAGCACAAATTGTTTCATCCTGTCCATATACTGCTCCACGTCTTCGGCTTGTTACGGCAACCTTTTACAATACATGTGTAAACCATGATTTACAACAGCACTCTGTAAACTTTTCTCAAACTTTCTGCTGCGTCCAGCTGACAATACCGCAAATGCAAGGCTGCAAGCAATAACTACGGCACTGTCTCAGGTACGAACTGTGTCACTCCGCCCAGTGGTTTACTGAAGAAAGTAGTTCCGAGTATTTGCTTCATGTGT
>NC_065507.1:43335516-43363168 GCF_006386435.1 Epinephelus moara | reverse complement strand
AAAGAATGAGGTCAGCTGACTACCTGAATATACTGAATGACCAGGTTATTCCATCAATGGATTTTTTCTTCCCTGATGGCACGAGCATATTCCAAGATGACAATGCCAGGATTCATCGGGCTCAAATTGTGAAAGACTGGTTCAGGGAGCGTGAGACATCATTTTCACACATGGATTGGCCACCACAGAGTCCAGACCTTAACCCCATTGAGAATCTTTGGGATGTGCTGGAGAAGGCTTTGCGCAGCGATCAGACTCTACCATCATCAATGCAAGATCTTGGTGAAAAATTAATGCAACACTGGATGGAAATAGATCTTGTGACATCGCAGAAGCTTATCGAAACAATGCCACAGCGAATGCGTGCCGTAATCAAAGCTAAAGGCGGTCCAACGAAATATTAGAGTGTATGACCTTTTTTTTTTGGTGGTGACTTTTTTTTTGGCCAGGCAGTGTATTATGTGGGAGTTATTAGCCAAAAACGCTTTTGCATTGAAAATAGCGCCACCTGCTGGTCATTTTTGGTGTGTGAGTTACAGGGGCCAGTCTATACTACCCCTATCAATTTTATTTCCATGAGTGTTATGGTGTTGGCACAGTGCCAAATATTAAATTAGACGGCCACCAGAGCGCCACCTAGTGGTGGATCGGTTAGTCCTTCATCAGATATCCTCAGGAGGGCATTGACAATAATTATACCAAGTTTCGTGTTAATCCGCCCAACCGATGTTGAGATATAAAATACTTCAATTTAAGGAGCGCCACCTCGTGGTCATCGCCTGACATTTTGCACAGGGCCTCAGGGGCTCATGGGGAAGTAGTAAACTGAGTTTCATGTCATTTGGATACACCAATGTGGAGATATGCAGCACTTTTTGTTAATAACTTTTTGTCGGGAGGGTCCACAGATGCTGTGTGCAAAGTTTCATGCCAATCAGTGAAATTGCCTGGGAGGAGTTCGAAAAAGTAGGTTTGCGACATTTTGCAAATTTTCGGAAAAAACGGTAGGCGNAGGGTCCTCATGGACGACTTCGTCGTCAACTGGGGCCCTAATAATAATAATAAACAGCGCGATTACAATAGGGTCCTCACGGACGACTTCGTCGTCGCTCAGGCCCTAATAACAACAACAACAACAACAACAATAACAACAATAATAAGGACTAAAAAACTGAACTAATACATTTCATCGGGATTGTGTGGGTGTGGTTTGATCAGATTTAATTGACAGTGACCAGTTGACCAAATAATCCACCAACTTTCATCAGATTTTAGAAAATGAAGTCATTCTTCCCTTTTTTGAGAAGTGAGTTCACTTTTGGAAAGTGAATTTAAAGTTTTTATTTTCTGTGACTAAAGGTACACAGATTATTAATCAGCTTCTGGAAGGAAAGGACAGCATTACAGTGATTGAAAAAGCTGTTTTTACATTTGGTGGCAAAACTACTATTTAATGAACAGTTTAAAGAAAAAGTCTTCACACGTTGGCTGTCTTTCCTGAGTTTTAATAAGCATTCATGAATGGAGACACTCAAACATACAACCGCATGAACAGTCAGTCAGTCAGTCAGTGAGTGCCTAGCAAGTCCTCTCGCCCTGCTGTCTTTATAGTTCCCATAACATATGCACATCAACAGTCAAAATATGTGGCGCCTTGACATTCCTAAAACTCAACATCTCTTGAGACTAACAAGGACACTTGTTGTCCTCCCTGGCTCGTGACCTTGGTGTCTCTCACTGCTGTCACAGTAGGGGTTAAATGAGTGACACACATCATTAGGTTAGAAGTTCAGTTTCATCAAAACAAGTAACGTCATCAAAACAAGTAACCTTATACAACACATTATAGATTAAACGTGTTTAAATACCAGAATTTTCCATCACATTCCACCCTTTTTAGCATTATCATGCTAAACCATAAGCATGGAAAATTATCTCACTACCTTATGTCCTACGAGTTCCACCCGTACCAGCCAAACGCCAGTATCACCATCCTCAAACATGGTAGATGAAAGCCCAGGCAGAAGTCACAGGCCATAAGCACAGGCAAGCCAAATATCCCCCTCCCTATATGGCAACGGAGAGAGTAAAAGACTTGTCCGTCTAACTACACTACCTAATAAGGGAAAAAACCTCTATATGATGAGGACAAAAAATCCCTTAAACTAAACTCTAAGTTTAAGCAAGATAAGCATAAATGAAAAATGTCATCTTTAATGAGAATACACAATAGTAAAATCAATAAAGGGAACACATTGCTTTACTGACTGTCATGCGAATGTTTATATAAAAGAAAATGAAGATGAATAAAATGAGAAATAAAATTAAAATAAAAAAATGAAAGTGAAAATCAAAAGAATACATTGAGTAAATATGGTGTCTACTAAACTAATGCTAAGTGTAATCAATGTTAAAGCAGTGTAATGTAAAAATGTGATTGCTAATCAAACCACTAATGAATCAACTTTAATGATCAAAACATTTCTAAACTAAAACACATAAATGTGAATCAGAATAAGAACTTAAACGAGTGACTCCGGTGAATTGTAAGGAGTCCACAGATCCATCTGCATATAGCACCCTACAGCAGATGATACCATTGATGTAATCAGAGATCTCACACAGGGAACGACACAACACGTAACAATGCATAGCACCAGCAGAACCACTACGACAGGGGCAAACAGATGCATTTTCCATCCGCTCAAAGAAAACCGGGACCACAGGTCCATACCTGCTCCGAACTCAGTGTCACAGCTCTTCTTCAGATGTAGCAGGTCATTAAGATGAGCAACCACATGTGTCATGTTATCAGTGATGTCAGGTATGTATGTACCGCAATCAGTACCCACAATGTGACAAACCCCCCCTTGACTGGCCAGGACTAAATCCATAGTCATCCTGTTCTGCAGAGCCACATATCTGAGGCCCTGTACTGCTGGTGTGAGTGAGCCGAATCCTGTAGCCACATTGTTTGTGAGATTTTCCAAGTCCACAGCTACAGCATCAATCTTGTGTGCATTGTTTACTGTTCTCCACCTTGGCAGGAGACCCCCAAAACCCTTCTCCACAGGGGCCACCATTACCACAGCTCATCTTGCTCTGTGCGGTGGGTAGTAGTGATCATAGTCTGTGTGAAAATGAGTCAAATCAGGAACAATAGTCACAGCTGGCAGCAACTTAGCCAAGTAGCACCTGCCACACCATCCAAGCTGAAGGGCCTGATGAACATGTTTGCCACACACCCAGACGTGATGTCTGAGCAATCCATACCCATCACTGGATGTCAGTAAGCCATCTCCATCACCAAAAGCACCTGGAACAACCCGTTCCACCTGCGAGCTTTCCAGTTCTTTCGTCTCCAATCTCTCACTACAACATAGTCGCCTGCGTCAGATCATGCAGCTTCCCTTCCGTTGGTTTGGGCAGGGCAGCTTTCACCTGTTGGTGGATTTCAGACAAAACAGAGGACAAGGTTGCACAATATCGTAACATTTCATCCTTGTCATGACCAGTGTCTGGCAACTGCCTTTTAACGGGCCCAATCCCGGTATTGAGAGGTCTGCCAAATAAGATCTCAAATGGACTGAATCCATTTCTGCTCCTCCTTCTAGTCCTCATGTGCATCAACACAATAGGAAGAGCTTTTGTCCATGACATCTTAGTCTCCTCACACACTTTCACAAGTTTGTTTTAAAAGTTGCATTTTCTCTCATATGCCCCTCCAGAGGCCGGGTGATATGCACAATGGTGTCTCAGATCAATACTCACCAACTCACCAACAGTTTTCAAGGCTGCACTCACAAAAGCTGATTTTAGTTGGAATTCCCCACCTGGGAATCAGAGTCATCAAAGCCTTCGCCACTGCTGCTGCATCCTGTTTAGCTGTGGGAAAAGTTTCAACCCATTTTGAAAACAAGCACACAATCACCAAAACAAACTTTTTTTTGTTTAGCTGTTAGTTCAATGATATCCATTTGCAAGTGATCAAAAGTATTAGTATAAAAGGTATACTATAAAGTAAAGTAGCACAGATCACACATCTTTTGCAAAACTCTGTGGCATAACCCCCGTGCAAAATTCTATGGCATAACTGGAAAACTCTCTTGTAAACCAGTATCTCTGTATCTCATCAACCATTCCCCCCTTTGACACGTGGTCCAAACCATGTGTCAGTTTAGCAAAGAAATGAAAAAGGTAGAGGGAGACAGGGCAGGCCATCAGGGCCTGTCCACACTTTATCAACCCCAGTGCATCCTGCTTTTTTCCAAACGGCCTTCTCCGCCGGAGAGTCCCTTATCTGCAGGTCTGTTATATCAGCCATAGCTGCAACTGTAGGAGTAGAGGCAGGTGTTAGTGAGGTAGCATGCAAGGCTAAAGACAATGGCAGCACATGATGAGCAATAGTTTTCCCTGTTGAAGTTAAGAAATCCCTATCCTTCCAAATTTGTCCAAAATCATGAACCACACCCCAAGCATATCTCTGTCTTGAAGCTGATCCATCTACAAAAAATTTAAAATCAGCGTTGGCAATCAGTGTGTCTCACAAATCTGGCCTGCGAGAGCAAGCAGAAGTTATCACAAACACACAGTCATGTGTGTCAACTGCAGCAACACTATCAAGTTTAGCTGAAAAAATAAGCTACAGGTTGCTGTTTCCCCCCGTGTTCTTGTAACAGTACAGAAGTCATGTACCCACCCTTTCGTCAACAGTCTGGGTAAATGGTCTTGTACAGTCAGGCAGTCCAAGAACAGGAGGTGTTTGCAAAGAAAATTTAAAGTCAAGAAAAGATTTCTCTGCATCAGGAGTCCAAATGACACAATCAGATGGTTTCAGGCCTTTCCCATGAGCAATTGCTGCTAATGGTGCCTCAATTTCAGCATAATTAAGAAGAGATCATGTGACCCAGGAATGTGACCTCTTTTGCAACAAATTGTGGCTTTGACAGGCTAGCTTTATGGCCCTGTTCAGCCAAATGAGTCAGCAAAGTGATGGTGTCTTTAACACAGCCCTCTCTGGTTTCACTCGCAACCAAAATGTCATCAACATAATGCAACAAAGCACTTCCTTTAGGCAGTAAAAAAGTTTCCAAACTGTCTCTCAAAGCAGAATTTCAAATCAAAATGCAAACCAGAATTGACTCTCTTGGTGTAATGGAACAGTGAAAAAAACATTTGACAGTTTAACAACTGAAAACCATTTGCTATCAGCTGGAACTTGGGACAGAATTGTATGTGGATTTGGGACCGTAGGCGCCCTGGCCTGCACAGCAGCATTCACAGCTAGCAGGTCTTTGCACAAATCTCCACTCTGCAGGTTCGCCATCATGTCATATTTTATGCACAGGAAATATGAACGTCCTCACAGGAGAGTTTGCACATGGAACAATCACGCCCGCTTTCAACAGATCATCAAACACAGGTTTGATGCCTTCAACTGCTTCACGTCTGAGAGGATATTGATTATGACAGGGTCTGTTGTCTGATTTAGGTGTTATTATCACAGGCTCGCAGTTTTTTAACAGACCAACATCAATCAATCAATCAATTTTATTTGTAAAGCCCAATATCACAAATAACAATTTGCCTCACAGGGAACATCATGTTTACTTTTGGCCCAGAGATAAGCGGGAACCTGCTGTAGCTCTGGGATGTCTGCAACGGATTTAACCATGCACATGTCAGTATCAAAACCCAGTCTTGTCTGCAAACACGACTGAACGAGAAGTCTCAATGGCACAATTTAGTTTCTTTCTGTACTCCCTCATTTCCTCATTAAAATCAATATGAGGATCAGTTGTAGACTTCCAGCATGGAGTGGCGTTCAGCTCCCACACCCACAGACGCAGGTCTGTGCAGTTGGGATTTACCAGTGAGATGTGTGAATCAGTTTTGTGACAAAATCAACTCATGCAATCGATCAGGAAGTTTCACCGAGACAGCACAATTAATGTCATTCCAATACAACCAATCTAGCTGTAACCTATCCTTTTCCTGTCCTGTATTACATCAGATGTCCTCATAATCACCGTCAGTGTGAGAAATAGGAATCATGTGCTGTGCAGTGCAGGCATGTAACGTCAGCGTGTGTGTGTGTGTGTGTGTGAGAGAGCTGCAGCAAAACAGAGGGAGGGAGATCCATCTTCAACTCGATCGTACACAAACTGTCCCTCAGTGTGTTGAAAAAAACCCCCAGAACTTTCCTTCATTTCATTCACTCTCCTCACCTGAATGCCGTCAGGTGTACAAATCAAAACAATTCCCAACATACACATGAGATCTCGTCCCATCAGATTGATAGGGCATTTGTCAGAATACAAAAATGAGTGTTCGAAAGATTTTCCCTGTCTCAGGATCAAAACAATTCAGCGGAGCAGTGTATTTTTCAATAATCCAGGATCAAAACAATTCAGCGGAGCAGTGTATTTTTCAATAATCGCTATTCCTGCAACCCCAACTGTTTTCTGATATCTCCCACTCAGTTTAGGTTTAGCCTTCGGATGAAAATCACAACGTCTTACGACTGATTCTGTGGCCCCGGAATCCACCAAGAAAGAGAGTTCCACACCTTTAACTGACAGTGTGTATTGAGGCCTCCTTTTTGTATGCCTCTGCTGAAAAATCAGCCAGCCTATTGCTATGCTCACTCTCTCTCTGTTCAGATTCAAGGTGCAGATTCGCGTCACAAACAAGCTCATACTCTGTATCAGTCATGATGTGTGTGTTGTGTGTTTCTGTATTTGTGTTAGTGTCAGTGTTCTCACGTGTCTGAAGCGTTGGTTGGTTTTCCAGGTCAGTGTCGTCACCAGATTCGTCCGTCCTCGTGCTCTCACCACATAGTCAATCTGACTCATCTGCCCGATCTTTTTTCTTGTTGTTTCCCCCTTTACGGCAGTTTCTTGCCCAATGTCTCTTTCTGCCGCACTTGAAACAAGGGTCATTGTCTTTTTGCCCTCCTTTTGACTTTCCTCAAGTTCGGTCAGTCCACCATACTGCATCACTGCTTGTCTCAGGCGGTATAGACAAGCAGAGACAGTCTCATCTGCATCCTGCTTAACCGCCACCACTTTTCCCCAGTCCAAACGAACAGGGAACTCCGTTTTCAATCTTGTCATCAGCCAAAGAACAATGTCTCTGTAAGCAGCGCTGATTCAGAGAGGCCAGCTGCTCCCTCTGGTTCGTGGTGTTCAACATACGGTGGAGGCCGTTCAGGTGGAGCCGAGTCGAGGTCCGAATCCAGCTTCGAACACTGCACCGGGAAACCTTTGGGGCCCTGCCTATGCTTGGCTTCCCTCATCCAACTACTAAAAGTTGACCAATCTGCCTGAAACTTGACCTTACCTCCAAACTTCTAATCCCCTTCTTTCTAAGTCTGTCAACCTCACCTCTAAAGCCTCGAGCTGTTTAACGCTCAGGCTGCCTGTTCTCGGGAAACAGCACTTATTGACCCACAGATCTAACTGAGCCACGCTCTCCTTTCCATAATTAATCTCCATAAATCTCACGTTGGGAGCACCATAATCAGGCTCAATTTTCCCCTTTGAAGTTGTGCTCTGTCCAGATCCCATTGTAATCAAACTCTTAGTTTTCTTAGTAGTATTACAAGTAAGTCAAATTTGTGGAAGCAAAAATCAATCTCAAAAAATGTGCAAACTTATCACTTTAAAGGAAAACATTTTTTTTCTACCTTTACCCTAAAATGCGCACGACTTACAAAAAGGAAATAAAGAAAAACACGCTTCACTCACTCTGTCTGTTCCACTTTGATAGCAAGTGTCTCTACTTCTCCTTTAACCCAGACAGCTTCTCACCACCTTTTCTTCCGCCTTTAACGGCTGAAATAATGTTAGGTTATGTTAGGTTCCTAACCTACACTACTTTAGGTCCCTGACCTAAACCGAGCTCACCACTTTTCCTGCACTCAGTTTCCCAGAAACTGTGCCTGGCACGTCTGCCAACCTATCTCAATAGGTGGAAAAGACTTTTCCTGCGCAGTCCTCAAAACTCACCAGAAAAGACAGCGAGGTGTTGACAACCACCAAGTCTGTTGGACCCCAACGGTGAAGGGAATCCCGGTTTTCCAGACATCAGGCCCTCTTCTCAACCTTCCTTTGTGGGGGAGTTTGAGGTGGTAAGAACCTCAACTCTTGCTGTGCGCACAGTCTTCACACCTTCAGTCCAGAATTCCAGAATACGCTCACAGATGAGGTCCCTTCGTGGTCGCCAATTTTGTGGTGGCAAAACTACTATTTAATGAACAGTTTAAAGAAAAAGTCTTCACACGTCGGCTGTCTTTCTTGAGTTTTAATAAGCATTCATGAATAGACACTCAAACATACAACTGGATGAACAGTCAGTCAGTCAGTCAGTGAGTGCCTAGCAAGTCCTGTCACCCTGCTATCTTTATAGTTCCCATAACACATGCACATCAACAGGACACTTGTCCTCCCTGGCTCAAAATCTTGGTGTCTGAGCCTCCCTGGCTCGTGACCTTGGTGTCTCTCACTGCTGTCACAGTAGGGGTTAAATGAGCGACACACAGCATCAGGTTAGAAGTTCAGTTTCATCAAAACAAGTAACCTTATACAACACATTATAGATTAAAGGTGTTTAAATACCAGAATTTTCCATCACAAGATGAATTCAAAATGAAAATCTTTTCTTCTTAGAAACTCTTGGAAGTAAATTTCTATGTAGGAAACAGAATTACATCGCACATGGGATACATTTTGTAAAGTTATGTATTTTCTTAATTTACACGATGAACATGTACAAAATATCAGGTAATTAATAACAGCACATGGAAAAATAAAACCAAATACATGTATGACATAAGTATATGTGAAGCAAATAAATAACAGTATTTCAAGACAGTTTCATAAAAATAAACACACACACACACACACACACACACACACGTCTGAGGGGTATTCCAGGTAGGAGGTTCAACAAACTCCAAGTCCAATCCTGAACTCTGTGTTGATTTACCCTGAGATGGGAAACTCTAAGTATCCGGTTCCAGAACAGCTGATTTGAATTAGTTTAATCAACTCTGAGTAGGTACAAGCGCGTGCACAACCACAATAAAAAGCCATCATCAGTGGAGCCCCGATACCACAATTCACCATGGCAACCAGAGAGAAAAAGCGATCAACTTATTTTACACCTGTGGAATTGGAGGTGCTCATGATTGCCTACAGCGAATATGAGCATATGTTTTGTAAAAAAAAAAGTAACACAGCTAAAGCTGTCAAGGGAAGAGAGGCGGCGTATGAAATTTAGCAATCAGAATTTTTTTGACAAGACGTTGGTGGCATAGTGGATAGAGCAGGCGTCCCAGGTTGGTTTTGCCGCAGCGGCCCGGGTTCGACTGTGGCCTGTGGCACCTTGCTGCATGTCACTCCCTTTGTCTCTCTCTCTCCCCCTTTCACGCTTAACTGTCTTGTCAATTTAAAGCAAAATGCCCCCCCAAAAAATATTAAAAAAGAATCCTTGCTAATTTCAGCAGCTGTTTTAAGGACATATAGATGGTTGATGAATTTTTTTATTTTTTTTTTTACATTTTTTATTTTTATTTTGTGAGAACAAAGTGTTACAATGCTTACATTCAGACAATATAACAGCACCTCTTCTGCCCCTCACAATTGTAATTTTTTGTTTAAAAACAAGAATCAAAATACATAAAGTCAAAACCCTTATATTTGAGAACTTGGGCCCAATCCCAATTCCTATTTTAACCCTCAATCTTAATTCTCAAGCTCAACCCTAAATCTCACTAGCCCTCAAAACCAAGTGTTAAGGGCTATCTTGTGACTTTAAAATGGGACACCCCTCAAAGGCAAATATGTCTTAAGACTGTCGGGGGCAGCAATATGCCAAAACTCTATCCAGTCTGTCAGTTCAAAGAAGAAGAAATATATGTCATCAGTAGTTGTCGATAAAAAGACGTGATGAGTTTTTTTCCCAACACTTTATTTCAATTCTTGTACAAAACAAGCAGTGACAGACATGAACAGAACAAATATGCCAGGGTTAAGAGAAAAGAAAAAGAAATAAAATAAACAAATAAATAAATAAAAAAGTTCAGCAGCTCAAACAATTAAATTGTTTACATATTTTCAGAGTCTTTATAGCTTTGGAGTTTGTGGAGTGCTGAATGGTTTCTAAGTATTGCTGCATTTCATTCATAAAAATTTTGAACAAGGGTTTTCTGTTACAAAATTTTCTCTTATGAATATGGAATTTCGCTAAGATAATAGATAGATTAATGATATAGAATTGTTTTTGTTTTGAAATGCTGACATCATAAAATCCAAACAGCACATCTTTGTACAGTAGTGAAAATAGAACATAAATGTTGCAACGAATATACTCGACAAAATCTTTCCAAAAAGTGACAGTATAGGGGCAGCTCCAAAACAAATGTACAGTTACCAAACAACAATCTTCGACAATGCCGTCTGCAGCTGTGCTGATTTCATATTGAAACAGAATGCTTGATCACTAGGGGAACAGTTGCCGTTGTGACTGAGAATTATGTTATGAATATGAACAGTTCACAAGTTACAAATTACTCACTCCCATAGTTTTTTTGGAGCCTGCTTGCTTTTTGTAAACTTGTCTTCATTGGTGGCCCTGAAATGAATCAGGGCTTGTGTTTTGTCTGGTGGCCCTGAAATGGAACAGAGATAACAACATTACTTTCTTTTATTTTTTACTTTTTTGGGCTACCTGTCAGATATTCGTTAAGTTATTAGTTTAGTTTCATGCAGTATTGCAAGTATTATCACAATGAATACTGTAGTCAACATCCAGCAGAACTGGTGAGGCTGTTTACACAGTCACACAAGTGTTATCTGGTGACTTTCATCCACGTTAACGTTTCACTCTTTGGGTTATAAGTTGATATTCAACCAAATAACCGGGGTTACGTTTGGCGGGGCAGGCAAGCCGTCGCCCGCGACCAAAAATATGTGTGTTACGCTACAAAGAGGTCTATAGTCCATAAAATGACGTTAAACTAAGATAATGCAATGGTTATCATAATTTTAAAACAACTATTAACGAGGAAAATACTCACATTGATAACTGTGCTTCCTTACGCTTGTCGCCGCCATCTTGCATTGACTGAATCGTCTGTACTCGGCTGGGTTCGGCTGAGCTCGGCGGATGATACGCAAAGGATTCTGGGATAGCACTTATTGCCAAGGGTGGTCCTGGAAAATCTTAAAAGTGAGGGCCATACAACCCTGCTTATTCTTGACCCTCAACTCAACACTCTGAGAATCGGGACAGCACTAGCACTTCGCGGGGGAGCGGATTTTTGAGACTGAGGGTTAAGATTGAGGGTTAAAATAGGAATTGGGATTGGGCCTAGAACGTTCTGGGAAAGATGGACATATACATTAGAGCAATTTAAAAAAAAAAAAAAAAAAAAAGTCTACCAGGGGGATTTGAAATAAATTATAAGTACAACAAGACTCATTTTTAGGCCCAATAAAACATCAAATAATAAATAGATACAAAAACAGCATTACAGGGTAATTCATTCAATACCTCCACAAAATCTGTCTGTAAGGGGCTAAGATATCTAACCCACTTAGTCCAAAGTTTAATAAATGCATTTTTCCGAAGGCAAAGAGAGAAGGTAATCTTTTCCATAAGGTAAATGTCATTGACTATAACTATCCACTCCTGTATTGTGGGTGGGTCAGGAAGCAACCAACGCCTTGTAATTGCTTTTTTACCAGCGGTTATCAAAATACCAAATAAATATTCATCAGCTCTTCTAACCTGTAAAGCTAAATTTCCTAAAAATAACGTGGAAAATTGCATAGCTAGGTTAGTGTTAAATATGCCTCTTAATACTTTGTGAAACTCTGTCCAGAAGGGTTTAACCACTGGACACTCCCAAAAGATATGCCAGTGACTGGCTTCTCGGTGTTCACACCGTCTCCAGCACGTAGCATCCCTTCCAGTAAAATGTGTCTTTTGTTTTGGTGTAATGAATAAATGGAGAATACACTTCCACCCAAACTCCCGCCACACGTGAGAGCTGGTGCATTTCCACTGGAGTTGACAAATGTCAAGCCAATCCTCTTCAGATATTAACAGATTACCTTCCCTCTCCCATTTTTCCTTAACATATCCTGTACTGAGAGACTTTTTGGACAATAGGCCTTTATAAAATCTAGAGATGACACTCTTATTTGACTTACTTTGATAGGCATCAATAAAAATTATCAATATTGGGTCATTAAGGTCTGTTTCCTTTCTAATGTTATGTTCAAAACGATTATGTACCTGGAGAAATCTGAAAAAAATCTGAAAAAAATCTGATCTTTCCAGATCATAGTCTTCCCTCAACTTTTCAAAGTTTTTAAATTTTCCCTTTTCTGTAAGAGAGTAAAATGTTGTTATTCCTTTCGAAATCCATGATTTAAATCCCTTATCTATTGTTTTAGGCTTAAACTCAGGATCATAGGCACACCATTGAATTATCTGTAACTTATTACTTAATTTGTACTTGTCTTTTATCATATTCCAGATTTTTAACTGCACTTTGATCCATGGGTTTTGCACTGTATCTATAAATCTTCCCAGATGTTTGTGAGGTAATACTGCTTGTATTGGGGGGGTCAACCAGAATAGAGAGTTCGATATCTTTCCACCTGGCTTGAAAGGACGGGTTACACAAGTTAATTAGGGGTCTAATCTGAGCTGCGTAAAAAATAATCTTTAAAATGGGGTAATGCCATTCCCCCTTGCTTTTTTGGAAGTTGTAATGTTTTAGATCTAACCCTGGGTTTTTTACCCTGCCAAATAAATCTGGAAATAATTTTATTCAGTTCAGAAAATTGTTTTGAGGGAATTTCTACAGGGAGTGCCTGGAATAAGAAGAGATATGGTGGGAGAATATTCATTCTTACAGAATCAATTCTGTGACTAAGACTAAGGAAAGAAATTGAGTTCCATCTTTGTATGTCTTCTTTAATTTTCGTTAAGAGGGGGCCATAATTTATCTCTGCCAGTGTTTGAATTCTTTTTGGTAAGTATATTCCTAAATATTTCAATGAATTCTGATCCCAGTTAATATGGAATTTCTCCCGAAGTTGCTTTGTGGGTTGAAAATTGATAACCAAAAGTTGTGTTTTTTTGTACATTTAATTTATATCGTGAATAATTACAGAATGTTTCTAAAAGAACCATTAATTTGGGGAGTGAATTAGGAGGGCTACTTAAATAAGCTAAAACATTGTCAGCGTATAGCGCCACCTTGTGGTCTTCTCCATTGATGCAGATGCCTTTAATTATCTGAGTCTGTCTTATCCACTGTGCCAATGGCTCTATATAGAGTGCAAACAGCAGGGGCGAAATCGGGCATCCCTGTCTTGATCCGCGTTCCAGTATAATGATATCTGAAAGGTATCCATTTATTTTTATCCGGCCGATGGTTTACTGTATAATGTATGAATTCCTTTAATAAAAATGTTGTCCAAGCCAAATCTTTCTAAAACTTCATATAGAAATTGCCAACTCACGGAGTCAAATGCCTTCACGGTGTCTAGACTAACTAAACAAGCTTCAAGATTATTCTGTTGGATATGATGTAAAATATGTAATGATCATCTAATATTATCATGAGTCTGTCTTTGTGAAATAAATCCGGTCTGATCCTTATGTATAAGCTGGGGAAGAATCTTGTCCAGTCTTCTGGCGAGAATGGTTGCGTAAAGTTTATAATCAGCATTCAGCACCAAAATAGGTCTATATGAGCTACATTTTAATTTGTTTTTCCCCTCCTTGGGATTAACGGAAATTACCGCCTCATTCCAAGATGGGGGCATTTTAGCAGCTGCTAATGTTGTATTGCAAGCACGAAGAAGGATTGGCATTCACTCGACTTTAAAGACCTTGTACCACTCTGAGGAGAAGCCATCTGGGCCGGGCGATTTGTTTGCTTTCAGTGTGGAAATGGCACTATTCAACTCTATCTCGGTTACAGTGGCTGTTAATATTTCATTTTGTTGCTCTGATATAACAGGTAAATTGAGGGATTTTAAAAAATCGTCAATTTGTTCAGCACCTTCTAACTGTGGTCGTGTGTACAAGCCCTTGTAATATTTTCTGAATATTCTTTGTATTTCATCTTGTTTATATTGAATAGTTTTAGAATCTGTATCTCTTATTTTGTATATTGTGTTGTCTGCTCGTTGCTTTTGTAGTTTCCTCGTCAAAATTTTTGATGATTTTGCTCCTGACTCATAGTACGTTTGCCTTGTGAATATCATCTTCTTTTCAATTTCCTGTGTATATATCATATTTATTTAGTTTCTAATTGTTTTTATTCTAGTCAGTGTTTCTGGTTTTTGTTCTCTTTTATGTTGTGTCTCAAGATCTTTCAATTCCTTATTAATGTCTATCAGTCTTAACTGTTGTTGTTTCTTTTCATAGGCGCAGAATGATATGATTCTCCCTCTAATAGCAGCTTTTAAAGTATCCCACACTATAGCTGAGTCAACCTCTCCCTTATCATTTTGTTCTAGAAACCTTTTTATTTCCTCTCTCATTTGAGTTTTGAATCTTGGATTATTCAGGATATTAGTGTTCAACCTCCACAGAGTTCTACCAGGGTTATCCTTAATATCCACAGTGCAGGAGAGGGGGGCATGATCGGATAGGTCAATACATCCAATATCACAACCACGTATTCTATGACGATCTCTCTTTAACACAAAAAAATAATCTATTCTTGAATACGCATCATGTGATGTGAATAGAAAGCATAGTCACGGCCTGATGGGTAGAAGTCCCTCCATAAATCTAGTACAAGATGGTTGATGACTTATTTGAAAGTCATTTGAAATTTGCTCTGATGTGAGCGCACGTCCGTGGTGTGTTAGATTTGATATGTGTGGCCAATAAATGATTGAGTCTAATGAAAAATGGTACGGTTCAAACAGGTGTTCATTGGGGAATGACAGCACATCTAAACGGGGTCTGAAGATCCTCTCCCAGTGTAAGGCATTGTGAATTAATTATGCCTCAATATCGATGGGATTTCCTACATATGGACAACCCATGTCTGTCTGTCAGCTTGCTTCAGGTTCGGCTATAGGGAGGAGACGGGGTGAACTCAGGGTTTCTTAAAGAAAACCTGCCAGCGAGCAGGTTAGGTTCACAGAGTCAGTTGCCATGGTGATTGACTCTGAGTTTGACTTACCTCTCTTTCTGGAACTGAAAACCCAGAATTTCCCTCATTTCAGGGTTAACATACTCAGAGTTTTCACTAAACCCGCTTTCTGGAATACTCCCTGAAGATGAGACTATAAACCAAAACCCAGGAAAACATTTTGTGTGCTCATGTGTCTTTTTGGCAGATAAACTTGTTCTTTAATAAACTGAGTGATTTGAGAAGAGCCTTAAATTGTAGGAGAAAAGATAAAAATTCAGGAAGTAACTCAGGGAATTTCTGTTTTTGATTTAAAATGTATCATTTAGAATAACAAACTTAATATGTTTTATTTCGTCGAATGTTTTTCTAACATGTGACGCATCATAAGCCCCTCCCTTACGATTGGCTAATTGGATCATCGAAAAATAATTCTGTGTTCTGATTGGCTTCCATTTCCACGACATAGTTCCGCAATTCTAGTCTGTTTTGACGTTGTTGAAAGAGCTCTTCAAAACAGCATACGGATCCATAAGCAAGTCAGCGTTCTACTCACCGGTTCGTAACTATATCTGTCTTACTGAAACATAACAAATGCATCTCCTGCTTTAAGGCTTCAGCTGTGTCGTGTTATCACTACAGGGACGTGTTAACAGCTAGCGTTAATGCTAATGCTAGCAAAGTTAGCTGCGGGGTCCTTATCTACCAGTATAACTTTAGCGTTAGCCAGTAGCTGTATTGTGTGGACTTGGCAGTTGTCACATGTGTTGCCCGTATTGACCCGCTCCTTGCTAGTGCTTCAAGCTAGCTGAATGAATGTTGAGGATATTTAACCAAGGCAAAGAGAGCCAAGCTTCTCAGTGTGCCATAGTACAGGAGCTCATCTCTCAGTTCCTGCATGGAAACACTGTTGACTGCATGAAGTCTCGTCTCCTCTATTGACATAGCTTCATAAGCACTAGACCAGTGGGATATTGACATCTTCACAGTGTTAACATACACTGTTTAGTGGACTTCAACCCCGATATGTTATACAGTTACTTGGAAAATTAATAAAATCCACTGAAACAAATGACAATTGCTTTACCAAGTGGCTGTAGTGGATCATGATCTGAATGAGAGATCAGCAACATCAGTTGATTTTTGGCAGGGCAGTTTTTATGGAAGCAAAGGTAGGGATAGCTATGTAAATATGAGGAGTTATCATAATCAGTTATGTTACCTACTCCCATATTCTTATGGCACACAGCTGTATATCCCTAAAGTTTTGATTTGGTTGACTATTGACTATTTCCATTGTCTGCATTCTTCCATTATCAACTGTGTTGAGTTCATGTTGGCAGCAGACTTTTTCCCTATTCACATCCTCCAGCTTACAGGGGTACCTTGAGATGCTCTCAGGTTAGCTGTGAAATAGAATTCCAGCATGTTCAGAATCAGCTCAGAGGTCTCCTCCTCACCATCTGACCTACCTGGAATACTGCAATAGTCATTACTGGGAGGCAACTTAATCATATGTTGAAACAATTCAATTGCGTCCTTTTAATACTAAAGAGTAGGGATTAGGGCTGGGCGATATGACCAAAATGTCATATCACAAAATAGGTCATTTCATATCCCGATAACGATACATATCACGATAAAGCACATTTTAATCCAATGAATAAAAACAGCATAATTGTTTCTCTGTGTGTGCTTTTACGTAGCACGCAGGTGTTCCGGATTCAGAGGTGTGACGGAGATCAGACTGATCAGAGCCTTAAACTCTAAACATTTCTCCTTGTTTGATAACTTTACTATGAGTCGGGCAACCAACTTATTTTAAAGAAGACGAGAGAAAAAGAGAGAGAGAGCAAGCAGCTGTGGTCGAGCAAGCTAGAGATTGAGTGAAGAGAGAGAGTGCTGGTAGCAAGAAAGCTGGTGAATCAGATCAATTAAACCTTATTTTCTGATTGTTTCACAGCGGTTATGTTCTAAAGCTCAAACATGCCCACAGCCCCACACACCTCTGCTCAACACTGAGGCTGTACTCCACACCACCTGATTTGGTCTGAATATGGGTTTTACTGTCATTTATTGTCACTGTCTCGCTTGTCTGCTTTTTCTCAGTGGCGCGGGGCAGCCCTGTGCAGCGCAGCAGAGACAGACAGCGGTGGAGTTATATAAACTCGTTATGTTACTGTAAGTGCTGTAAAAGCTTTGCGAATTAAAAAGCCAAGAAGAGTAATTTATGACCCGTGCAAAACAATCGGTCTCCAAATGACGAAAAATATTGCCATAAAAAGTGTAATTTGCGTCACAACGTTATAAATGATAGAACAAAATATGAAACGTCACACGGTATATATTGTCATATCGCACAGCCCTAGTACGGATGCATGATAATATCGGCACATCATCAGTATTAGCCAATATCGGCTTAAAAATAAACTCTAACAATCTGCCATCTGCTGGTGGGCTATCATGGAAAGAGTATGCATGAATAATATGATGTTAATTCAACTACAGAAGAGACTTGATGGTCACTAAAATAAAGTAGGAACAAAAAAGTTGATATATCGATATCAGTATCTGTTATCGGTCAAATGAGTTGTTGCATATTTGCATATTGGATATCGGCAAAAAATCCAATATCGTACATCCACACCAAGAAGCAACTGTTATACTTTGAGCTCCCCTGGATGTCTGAGCTCCAGACCCTGATACTAAGGGTGTTTTGCGATTATTGGGAGTCAACAGGAAGAGCAGTAGGTGATGCTTCTCGTGAAAAATGAACAAAATAAAAACACCCCCGTAGAAGAAGAGTGCGCCATGAGATGACGTCATAAGAGAGCGTCTTATGCCCACTGTAAACAACAACACACTTAACTGACACTCAACAACTGATCATGGACAGATTCCTGATAAACGGCTCTTGGGAGAACTCTGGTTAGCATTTTGTGAGCGTTCACAGCGCACCTAACCATCTTGAAGAAGAGACGACAAAGAAGAAGTTTAATGTTAAGAGTACCGTCGGAAACAGCTGGAAGGAGACCACTGCGTTGTTCTCCGTATGTATGGGAATGTAGGCGTGTGAAGGACTTTTGGGAGGTAGTTGTCCAGCAGCATTTCACTCACGAACTCTGGCTGAAACATTTCCGTATGTCAAGGGCCACATTTGAGGATCTGTGTGCCGGTACGTCATCGTTATTTGCAAAACCCCAAATCCATAGCAAAAAGTCGCATTTTCCTTTTATCGATATGCTGACAAATCCACCCCTCCAAGTGTAAAAACTTTTTTTGCAAATTTTTGGTCCTTCTTCGAATTTCTGGCATTTCCATCCAAGTTTTTTTTTTCTCGCAATTTTTGAAAATGCGAATAAAAATAGGTGGATGGAAACCCCACTATAGTTAGGCCTACTATTTATTGTTGTTCTATAATGGAGCTTCTAAGCGAAAATGTCTTACACAATTGTATTTCTATAACTGGAATGACAATAAACATTGTAAATCTATAAGAACCCTGTTGGGGGGGCCGGGGGGAATGCTCCCCCGGGAGAAAATGTTGTATATATTTGATTTAAAGGCATCAGTCTGGCGAATTCTGAGAGCCAAGTTATGATGGCAGAATATGCCTAGATTTCAACATCTTTGTGCTTTTAAAGTGTGAAAAATGTTTTATTTTTACTGATAAAAACATCAGTGGTATGTTATGGTGAAGGGTTACACTTAAAATACGGCTCAGGATTAGTGGTTAAACATTTCAGTAATCAAAAGAAAAATGACTAACGTACTGATCTGCCTCTGAAGGGCTATTTTATTATTTTAAATCATGTGCAGACAAAATATTATTTTAAAACACTCTCTCTCTTAGGGCTGGACGATTAATCGAATTTTAATCATGATTTCGATTTTGGCTTGTCACGATCATAAAAACATTATAATCGAAGAAAAAAGATTAATGCGCTGCAAGTGTAAGTGAATGCACCTGTGTTATATGCAGCAGCAGCAAGCGTGTGACGTGTGTGGATCAATAATATGTGGAGCAAGCGATTAAGAACATGGCAGAAAGGCAGCCTTTGGTTGAGAAGAAAGGTAGGACAACTTCAGTCATTTGTCATTGTCACGCTGTCGTGTCTACCCCCCAAGGCAACACGAGCGGGAAAAAAAAAGTCCAAAAAAGTTAATAACTTAAAAATTATGGCGAAAAGGTAGTTTCTTGCAACCCTAGAATTAAGATAAAAATATTCACAAACGGAAAAACACTTCTGGTTGCTGATAAGTAGTGTTTAACTTTTGATTTAACACTAAAAAATTAAAACCCTCGGTGCGCACTGCAGCGCAAGCAGACAGATGCGCGACTCAGAGCAGCATGTGTCACTGACACCAGACCGGTGGAAAATGTCACCATCAGCATATTATTTTACATCAATAAAAAGATTTTATCATTATTTTGAGTGACATTGTTGAAAGAATTTAGCTGTCTGTGTTCAAGCAGGATAATCGGTCTCCATTCATTGCATGTCGGGCTTTCTATTTCCTTGTCGGAGATGGTGTTGCGTTCAAGGTCCCCCCCAAAAAAACGGGAGAAAAAAAAAGGCAGAATATTCGATTTTTTTTTCACAATCGAATCCCGTGCTATCGAACTTGGGTCATCCCTAGTATTTATTTTTATTTATTGTTTTTATTGCTATTATTATTTTAATTTACTATTACTATTTTTATTTTTTTTACTTGTTTACTTGTTACTAATTTATTTCTGGCTGTTATTTTAAGTTATAATTAAAGTTGAGTTTTGGTGGAGTTTTGAAATCAATGAATAATCGTGTTTATTAATCGTGATTTCAATATCAATCAAAATAATCGTGATTATTATTTTTGCCATAATCGTCCAGCCTACCCTACTCTCTCTCACACTCAAACACAGTTACAGATACGCAAAACAATACAAAATACGAGAAGAAAACAAAATGTAAGACTCAAATTAATTACACACAAACAGACACAAATTACTGCTTTCCTCCTTCCCTCCCTCCCTCACGATTTGCAAGTACAGCACCCTGAATCAGAGCATTTGATTTTACGCAACTTCGAAAAGAAGATTTCAAAAGCCCTCTGGTAGTTGAATGCCTCTGGGACAGCCCTATTTATGGCAACCCACTGGATCCATCGCATGTGCGATCTGGCCGAGGTGCGGGTGCTGTAGCTAATCCGGGCCATTCAAGTCAGTGTAAGCTGCTTCAGAATTGCCGCACTGCGGCGCGTCCTAGCCGTGGCCTAGAAGCGACTCTGTGCTCCACTCCGCTGAAAATGTGCGCTGGGTCTATTTTTGACAGACGCCGTGCGACGGCACGTCAGTTTGCACAGACCAAATGAGTGAAACAGGAAGTCAGGCGCAGAAAAGATGAGAGTATCTGGTCAATTTTCAAAATTAAAACACCCACATCGCTACATTAACATGACGTCAAAGTTGGTGGCCCCAGGCCTGAAGTCAAACACGAAGTGACATTATGATCTCGCGATCCGCCAATTCCAGCCGCTCGCCTGTGTGTCGCTATAGTTCCAGTGGACATTGACGCCCGGCAAGACCTGCCCTACTCTGCCTTACTCTGCCTCTGATTGACTTACCCTGACATTCTTACCCTAACCAATCTCATTCCTCATGCCTAAACATAACCAATCCAGGCAAAAAAGGCAATGACTACTAGCCAGTCAGAGGGAGAGTAGGGTGAGCCATGCCTTCACCATAGTAGGAAAAAAAAAATTAGCTGCCCGGCACAGGACGGAGCAAGTCTGTGCCGTGGCCGAATTGTGCGCGCAACGGATCCAGTGGACATCCGGCAGGCAGGCAGCTAGATGTTCTCCGTGCAGCCTGTTGCAGAGACTAGTTTTGACCTGGAATGGAAAGTAACTACCATGAGCCAAATGAGAAAGAAAAAGTTTTCAGAGCTTACTTCAATGGTGCTGTGTGTTGCCATGCAGGCTCAGAGTTGTCTTAAATACAGCCACACAATTCTCTACTGATGTTTTCCAGGTGTTTCTAAGAATTCTTAACAAAGTGGATGTCAGTATTCCTCAGTATTCTGCTTAAAAATGCGTTCTGCTCTATCAACTCAAGGTCACGCTAGCGCTAGGAGAGCGATATCTGTGGTGAGGCTGGGGAGGGGGGAGTCAAAGAATTCTGAGTAGGCGCTCCAGCCGGTGCGCTACAGAGTGACGTTCATTTACCAGAGGCATTTTATATCTGGCTGTTTTTTGGACACTGCCATAGTCTTGTCAATGTATGGGAAACACTGTAGGTTTTTTGAATGGGTTTTTGGTCAGATGCCTAAAATAGGGTCTGTGGTTAACACAAGCTGAAGAGACTTTTATGGTTGCAATCACATATTGACTTAAATGGTATCTCAGAGAAATTCCAGTCTGGTTTTAAATCGCGACATAGCACAGAAACCACCCTTTTAAGAGTTTTTAATGACCTGCTTTGAACTGTTGATTCTGGCGACTCTGCTGTCCTGGTCCTTTTGGATCTGTCTCCTGCTTTTTACATGGTCAACCACAACATTCTCCTGTCACGTCTTAACTCGTGTGTAGGCATTTAAGGTACAGCTCTTAAATGGTTCCGGTCTTACCTATCGAATAGAAGTTTCTCTGTCCATCTCGGCCAGTATTATTCAGCTGCATCCCTGCTCAGTTGTGGGGTACCGCAAGGCTCCATCCTGGGCCCTATTTTATTCTCATCGTGTATGCCTCCCTTGGGGTCAATTTTTAAAAAGTACAATATCTCCTTTCATTGTTTTTGATCTACAGATCTATCTGCCCATAAAAACAAACAGTGAGGCCTCTATTCAGGCTCTGCTGAACTGTCTTAAAGATGTTCAATCATGGATGGAGAACTTTCTTAACCTGAACATAAATAAAACTGAAATCATTCTATTTAGACAATCCATTTTTTTTAGATAGCTATGATGGTGCCATTGGTTCACTAGCATCCTATTATCACTCCACTGTGAAGAACCTTGGTATGATTTTTGATTCTGCCTTTAAACTGGATAAACATATTAGTTCAGTTGTTAAGACAAGCTTCTTTCAATTGAGACTCCTGAGTAGGGTGAAGGCCTACCTCCCTCCACATGATTTTGAGTGAGTAATTCATGCCTTCATCTATTTGCGTCTAGATTATTGTAATTCTTTGTATGTTGGACTCGACCAGTCATCACTGCGCCATTTGCAGGAGGTTCAAAATGCAGCAGCCCGCCTGTTAATGGGAAAGAAACAGCGTGATCACATCACATCTGTACTGGCCTCCTTACACTGGCTTCCAGTCCTTTTCAGGGTCCAGTTTAAAAGTTTAATGCTTGTTTTTAAGAGTCTTAATGGCCTGGCACCATCTTATTTGACTGAGCTTTTACAGCCTCACACCCCAATGAGAGCATTGAGGTCTACAAATCTATTACTGCAGGAGGTTCTGAGATCCAGACACATTGGACAGACTGGACAGACACATCTGATCTTGAGCAAGGTTTCTTGAGAAAACCACTAAAATTTGGAAGGTCACATTCTGCCTTCCACTTTTTCAATAAGCCACTAATGCTCAGTTTGTTGTTGTTTGGCTTGGCTGTAAAGCACAGGCCCAAAGATATCCACAACATATGACTTAGGCCTACAGTCCTCTGAAACTAAACTGACATGTGTTAGTCTACCTTTAGGTTTATACTCACGTATGCCCACTCAAGTAAAGCATACACAGTTAAGGTACAGTTTGATACCACTGGACAAAACAACACTTACAATATTCGTATCCCATCTGCACTTGATGTTTTATTTATCATATAACATTAGCATATTAACATATATTTATCATATAGTATAATAACACTGGATTATTTTAGCTTGATGTCTGGTAACAATGGTAGTCATATACCACCAAAAATTGCAAACATTCTCTGTTTCCAGCTTCTCAAGTGTAAGGGCTTGCTTTTCTCTTTTCAGATCATTGTAATTTGAAAACTTTTATTTTTGGTCAGTCAAAACAAGGAGTCTGAAGACATTAGTTTGGGCTATATGAAATTGGGATGGCTATTTTTCACCTTTTTTTGGTGTGCATTTTTTAGACTTAAAAAAAATTAAACTTATTAACATTTCATGTGAAGTAACTGCTTTCTGACATCCACATGGTAACTGCTTAAAGAATTCAAAGTTGTATACTGCTGTCAACTTAAAATGTCTTTGTGGTTCTTTTCAGAAGCAAACCAGCAGACAAAATGGCATCCGACTCTCCACGCAGACCTAGTCGCTGTGCTGGAGGGGTTTTGGTGCGAGCACAAGCTGCTACGTAAGGATACACATAAGCTTATTATTGTTATTGTTATTATTATTATTATTATTGTTATTACCATTACTATTAGTATTATTGTTTAGAAATACTGTATGTATATATGTGTCTGTATGCTTGATAATCTATGTATGTCCCTGGGCACCAAGAATAAGAAACAGCCTGCTTGATGAAGTTAGATGTTAAATAATTCTGTGTCATTTTTACAATCACGCTTCAAATTGCACTCCTTTAGGGCCCTGTCTACATGTATACAGATAATTTTTTTTCTCCCACAGTTTAAGAAAAAAAAAAAAAAAAAAATCTACACGACTGTCATTTGACAAAATATTTTCATCCTCACTTGAATGCAAAATTAAGTCCAAATGCTCACCTGGCCAGTAGGTGGTGATAAAGACAGTGGTGAAAGAAGTACCGGCGTGATAGGCGTTGTTAACAGTTGTGTAACAGTGATCCAGGATATTCTTCTCTCTGGTCGGACATTTTATAAACTGTTTGTATTTGGGGAGTTCATGGGTGAGGTTACCTTTGTTAAAGTCGCCAAGGACAATAACTTAGGAGTCCGCTCCACACACAGTAGCTTATCTGGTCGGCAAGCGTGTGTGTAGCCTACCTCCTGCACGTTGGCCTGCAGTGGGATGTAAACACCGACCAGAATGAATGAACCAAACTCATGGGGGGAGTAAAAAGGTTTGCAGTTGATGAAAAAACATTCCAGATCAGGAGAGCAGTGCTGCTGGATCACTGTCACGTTATTGCACCAGCCACTGTTAGTGTAAAAACAGATACCTCCACCTTTAGTTTTGCCGGAGAGTTTCATGTTACGATCCGCTCAAGAGTTGGAAGCCTGCCAGCTGCAGCGCAGAGTCCGGTATCGATCCACAGAGCCACATCTCTGTGAAGCACAAAACTGCAGGTGTAGAAAAGTCTCAGTTTTTCATCATTAGTAGCTGAAGTTCATCCAGTTTACTGGCCAGCGAACGCACGTTGGAGAGAAATATACCTGCATGGCAACGGTGTGCGGTGTCCGCGTTGGCGGAGACGTACAGGTGCACCGGCACGTTTCCCCCTCCTCCAGTGTTTAATTGCATGAGCAAAGGTGAGTGCACCTTTGGCCAAAAAGCCCAATAAATCCACTGAAGGCTTGAGAAAAGTGGGATAAAAATCCGCTGGAGTTGTTCCCCTGACAAAAAAAGCCTTACAGCGTCACTGGCCTGAGTGGGCCTGTGACCTGTCAGTCAACTTGCCCGACTTACTTTTTGATTGGCCCCGGGCCATCGGGCCATGGGTTATGTCGAACCCTGAAATGTAATTAAGTATTGAAAGTAAAAGTACAAGTAAATGCTGGTTATAAAAAGCAAGCAGTCAGAATTCTGAGAATTATGAAGTTTATTTCTTTTTAACGTACACCATCTTTAAAATGGAGCGTACGTAACACTTAAAGAAAAACGGATTTTTCTTCACAGCTTGAAGGATTTAAAGAAAACCTTTGACTATCAAGGGCTAACAAACTGCAGTCACCACGCAGTTACCTGACACAGAGCCTCATCTCCTTGAATCATTATTTGCCCTGTCTGCTGTGGGACACCATTTTCTGCTTCCATCATGAAGTCAGTCTTCTCGTCCAGTGGAATGTATTCACTAGCATGTAGCACCTAATCTGATCTGCTAGCCTGGTGAAACCGTCCTAATCTCGCGAGCTCATATTCTATTTCGCTCCCCGGATCAGTCTGGCCATGCAATCATAAAGGCGCATTCTGGCATCTGTTAAAGCTTACCGGGCCAATCACAACTGTTTATTTCTTTGGAGCGTGTATTTGAAATCACATCATCGGAATAGGAGGGACAAGGAGCGGAGTGAATGCAATTTTTAAACAACCAACATGGCTACTGATTTTGAAACTGCGATGGTAAATGTGTTGAACGAACTGGAATGTATATTTTCTTTAAAAGCAGAGCAAACGGCTGCACTGAAAGTTTTTATTGAAAAAAAGGATGTGTTTGCTGTCCTTCCCACGGGGTTTGGTAAAAGTCTAATTTACCAACTGGCTCCGTTGATTGGGAAAAAGATGGGACTCAGTGAAAACCCAGTGGCTATTGTTGTTTCTCCGCTAGTTGCTCTCATGGAGGAACAGGTCAGGGAAGCGGCCAACTCTGAGTCCACAGTGAGGAGGAAATCCGCAAAGACGGTAACACTCTTTCCCAGACATCATCACAGCTCATCTCCGCTGCAGCTTGCTGGTCTGTTTACATTGGCGTTGTGCTAGCCTACGTCACATGTTTCGTTTACTCTGATTGGTTTTCCATCTTTCCAATTGCGTGAAGGGGCACTTTGAGTGACAGCCGTTGATACTGCCCCTCGGGAATCGAGAAAATGTACACTCCATGCCCAGACCCATTCGCGTTTTGCGAATTGGGTCTGGCAACGCCAGGCTGCTGATCTGCAGCCTGGGTGTCACTGGAAATCCAAACTGAACTGCGGCTCTGAGAGCACTTGTTTGCACTTGACCTTATGTGACTAACCTGTGATCTAACTTGCAAGCAAGGACCACTGATTCACCAAGTCTTTGAATTTTATTTTGTAGTAACAAAGTAACAAAAATGCTTAGGATGCAGAAATACACCAGAGTAAAACTAGAGTGAAATACTTTTACTTCAATACATAGGAATGTATTACACCACTGGATAAAGGCTATGTCAAAGATGGTCATATATTTAAGAAGAAGCCTCTGAGCATGTGTAGTAATCTTATTTTCCTTTGGTGGTATTAACAAATCAAACAATCGTAGCTAATTATATCTTTATACATATTGGATTCCTATTTATTTAACATCTTTCTGGTGCAAGGCCCAAGGTGCTATGCAGGGGTGGGTAGTAACGCATTACAAGTTTTTTTATGGAATGAGAACCTTACATGTTCCCTTTTTTTAAGCTGTACTTTTGCACTTTACTTGAGTACATTTTTTAACCAGTAATCTACTTTTTACTTTACTATGTTTGCCATTTATACCTTTGTTGCAAATAGTCTGCTTTGGCCAGTTTCTGCCTGTGTACTGCAAGCTGGGTGATAAAAAGGAGATAAAAATTAAACTGACTGCACAGGCACACACACTCACACAGCATAGAGGCAGCCTCTGACCTTGTGACAGCCACAGCTGCAACAGGTAATCCAACCCAAGTTAGCTAACATTAGACTGTTTAATGTAAAGTTACAGCAAAGGAGTCAGCTGCTGATCTTTGAATTTACAGTGTATGAGTTTACAATATAATAACCTTACATTAACTTTGAGTCAATACTGCGCAACAAATCATGTTACTTATGTTAACCACTAGGGCTGGGCGATATGGACTGAAGTCATATCTCAATATATTTTAGCTGAATGGCGATACTTGATATATATCAATATTTTCTCTGTGACTTAATTGGGGTTTCCCCCAAAGCATTACAGCATAGCATCCCTGTTAGTTTCATTTTTTCAGAGGCAAACCCTTACAAAAAAAAACCCTTACAAAAAAACAAACAATTATAAGTTTAAGCCACGTGCCAAATGTCACACAGGCAGGGTGCGTGGCGTCAGTCCGACCACCCAATGGTTCGACTACCCATTAGTCCGACTACCCAAAGGTCCGACCTAGTATTTGAATCCCATTAGTCCGACCTCCCAGAAATCCGACCGCAATAAAGTTACATTTCAGGGGGGAACAGGCAACTTTCCCCTTTCAGTAAACGCAGAGCAGCGGTACCACTAAACAGCTGCAATGTCTCTATGCGCGGACTGTGAGGACAGTTGCGTTTATCTCATTGACGGGAAATCAAACCTGCTCTTATTTGGATAACACATCCTGGTATTCCCCACACACGGGAAGATGTTTTAAGTGGGGGGGGGCTGCCAACTGAATGAATGAATGAGTGACATCATTGTATTTTTATTTATTTCTGCTGTATAGCGCATTGCACATCACCACTCACTAGGCTGCTGACTGGCTGCCATAAGCTACATACAAATAAAACATTAAAGGGCCAGTGTGTAATATTTGGCATAGTTTATTGTCAATCTGAATCTGAATCTGAATATACTACCCATTAATATGTTTATACAAGTGTATAAACGCTATAAAATAAAATTCGTTTGGTTTTCGTAGCCTTATAATTATGCTTTTATATATAT
>NC_065507.1:43329179-43334337 GCF_006386435.1 Epinephelus moara | reverse complement strand
CATCCTCTTGAGGGTCGCGGGGGGGCTAGAGCCTATCCCAGCTGACATTGGGCGAGAGGCAGGGTACACCCTGGACAGGTCGCCAGACTATCGCAGGGCTGACACATAGAGACAGACAACCATTCACGCTCACATTCACACCTACGGACAATTTAGAGTTATCAATTAACCCAATCCCCAATCTGCATGTCTTTGGACTGTGGGAGGAAGCCGGAGTGCCCGGAGAGAACCCACGCTAACACGGGGAGAACATGCAAACTCCGCACAGAAGGGCTCCCACACCTGGGATCGAAACGGGAACCCTCTTGCTGTGGGGCGACAGTGCTAACACACCACCGTGCTGCCCCCACAATTCCAATACCTTCAAACCAAAATAGAATTAAAATAACAACACAAATTCACTTTCTCTATTCATTATCATAAATCTTGTATTATGGAATACCTGTATTACTTATTATTATTATTATTATTTTACATGTATACATTTTACATGTAAGATTTATTTTCCCCAGAAAATTAAATAGCAGTATTACCTCTAATGATGCAGTCTCAGCAACCACTCTTCTGTATGTCTCCTCTCTTTCCTCCTCAGAGAGGAAAGGCAGGGCCTTGAATCAGGGGTCAAGGGCGGAGGCTGTGTGGAGAGTGTTGATCTCCTGCTCAGTGGTGTATCTCTTGCTGTGATCCTCATTGATGGCCTTTTTTACGTCCCGGACCAGTGGTAAATCTCAGCACTGGGCTTTGTGTTCTGGATTAGCTTGGCGTGTACAGGAGCAATCAAAGACACAGTGGGGTTTTTCTTCTGAGACATGAGATTAGTAGCATCCTTCATGGGCTTGAGGGCAGTGATGAGATCCTCTGCATTGGAGATGTCAGCTTCAGTGAGAGTCTTTTTTCCTCACCCGAGGAGAGAGCAAGGTGGCGCAGACTGCAGGCTGCTGCTCCAGGAATCTTTCAACCATGTTGTATGCACTATTCCACCTAGTGCACACATCTGTCTTCAGTTTGTGGTTTTTGAGGCTTAGCAGGTTCTGATTCTCTTCCAGCAGATGGTTGGCAGCGGTACTGCGATGAAAAAAGGAGGTGATCCTTCTCACCCTTGCCAGGAGCTTTGTCACAGCAGGCAACTTTAGTGCTTTCTGGGAGGCAATGTTGAGTGTGTGAGCATAACATTTCACATATAGGAAGTTTCCCACTTGAGCAGCAACCACCGTGTTTGAGGCATTATCAGTTACTAAAGCAAAATCTTTGTCCGTATTCTGCCATTCTTCTGCTACTTTTATCAACAGATCAGCTACATTTGCACCAGTGTGGCTCTCACTCATCACTCTTGTCTGGAGGACGTAACTCACCAGCTCCCAGTCGTTGCTCGAATAACTTATTAAGTGTGCTGTTACCGTGACATATGATTCAGTTGCGACTGAAGTCCACGCATCACATGTTACAGCCACCCTGCATGCTTTCTTCAGTGATTCCAGTACTTCGGTTTTGGTCTCGTTGTACAGCTGAGGAACTGCTTTCCAGGCGAAATACTTTCGCTTCGGGAGTTTGTAGTTATCTCGGTTCCAATGTCCGCATCAGTGCGTGAAAGCCTTTGTTGTCAACGACAGCGTATGGATGTAAATCCTTAGCAATGAAGGTAGCGATGGATTTTGAGATTCGTTTCGCCCTGTCAGAGCCGCGGGGAAGTTTTCTCAATCCTTCCTCAGTTGTTCGCTGGTTAGTAGCAACAACCGTCGTCTTCTTCTCCTCCTCCTCTGGCTCTTACCTGGGGTGGAAACGCTTGAGGTGCTGTCTCATGTTTGTCGTGTTACCACTGTACTTGATTCTTGTTTTACACGCCTTACACACGGAGTTGCTTTTGTGAATGCTCTTTCTTTCTTCATGTTTATAAAAACCAAAATGCCTCCACATGCTGGATTCTAACCCTGATGAGTGAACCTCATGCTCAGTGAGCGAGTTAGCTGCCGCCATGTTGGCTAACAGTCTATTATGAGTCCATCCCTTAAAACTGTCCTGGCGGCTTTTTTCGTTTCGGCCAACTTCCGGGTGCTGCGGTTGTGTTTCTGTGATTTCCCTATCACGGAAAAGAATCGATTTTTGAACATTTGTTAATCGTTATTGATTGTCACGTGTCGCATCACGATGCATCTAAGAATCGATGTATTGGCACACCCCTAGTCCTGACTGTTGTCTGTGCTTATGAGCCAAACAGCAGTTCAAAGTACCCGCCCTTTTTGGAGTCCCTGGGACGGGTGCTGGACAGTGCCCTGACCGGGGACTCCATTGTTCTGCTGGGGGACTTCAACGCTCACCTGGGCAATGACAGCAGGACCTGGAGGGCGTAATTGGGAGGAACGGCCTGCCCAATCTGAACCCGAGTGGTGTTCAGTTATTGGACTTCTGTGCGGGTCGCAGTTTAGCCATAATTAACACCATGTTCGAGCATGAGAATGTCCATCGGTGCACCAGCACAACCTAGGTCGCAGGTCAATGATTGACATTGTAGTCGTATCATTTGACCTGCGGCCGTATGTTCTGGACACTCGGGTGAAGAGAGGAGCAGAGCTGTCAACTGATCACCATTTGGTGGTGAGTTGGATCAGATGGCAGGGGAGGACGCCGCGCAGACCTGGCAGGCCCAAACGAGCAGTGAGGGTCTGCTGGGAACGCCTGGTGGAAGAACCTGTCAAGATGATCTTCAACTCCCACCTCCGGGAGAGCTTCGACCGCGTCCCAAGGGCAGAGGGGGACATTGAGTCCGAATGGGCATTGTTCCGCTCTGCCATTGTTGAGGCGGTGGTTGCGAGCTGTGGCCGCAAGGCCACTGGGGCCAGTCGCGACGGTAATCCCCAAACCCGCTGGTGGACACTAGAGGTGAGGGGAGCCGTCAAGCTGAAGAAGGAGGCCTACAGGGCATGGTTGGTCTGTGGGTCTCCGGAGACAGTTGACGGGTACCGGCAGGCCAAGCGGAGCGCAGAAGCGGCAGTCGCGGAGGCAAAAACTCGGGCGTGGGAGGAGTTCGGTGAGGCCATGGAGAAAGACTATCGATCGGCTCCAAAGAGGTTCTGGCAAACCGTCCGGTGCCTCAAGGGGGGAAGGTGGCAACTTACTCACACTGTTTACAGTGGGGGTTGGAAGCTGCTGACGTCAACTGGGGACATTGTCGGGCGGTGGAAGGAATACTTTGAGGAGCTCCTCAATCCCACCAACACGTATTCCAGTGAGGAAACAGAGCCGGGGGTCTCGGGGGCGGGTCGTCCAATTTCTGGGGCAGAAGTCGCAGAGGTAGTAAAGCAGCTCCGTGGCGGAGGAGCCTTGGGGGTGGATGAGATTCACCCTGGATATCTCAAGGCTCTGGATGTTGTAGGGCTGTCCTGGCTGACACGCCTCTGCAACATTGCGTGGACATCGGGGGCAGTGCCTCTGGAGTGGCAGACCGGGGTGGTGGTCCCCATTTTCAAGAAAGGGGACCAGAGGGTGTGTTCCAACTACAGGGGGATCACACTCCTCAGCCTACCCGGTAAGGTCTACTCCAGGGTGCTGGAGAAGAGGGTCCGGTCGATAGTTGAACCTCAGATTGAGGAGAAGCAATGTGGTTTTCGTCCCGGACGTGGAACCATGGACCAGCTCTTTACCCTCGTCAGGGTGCTGGAGGGGGCATGGTAGTTCGCCCAACCAGTCCACATGTGTTTTGTGGATTTGGAGAAGGCTTACGACCGTGTCCCCAGGGGCATCCTGTGGGGGTCCTCCGGGAGTATGGGGTTGGTGGCCCCTTGCTAAGGGCCATCCAGTCCCTGTACCGAAGGAGTGCGAGTCTGGTTTGCGTGGCCGGCAGTAAGTCGGACCTGTTCCCGGTGAGAGTTGGACTCCGCCAGGGCTGCCCTTTGTCACCGGTTCTGTTCATAACTTTGTCCCTGCTTTTTGCAGATGACGTTGTCCTCCTAGCCCCATCGAACAGTGACCTCCAGCTCTTGCTGGGACGGTTCGCAGCCGAGTCTGAAGCGGCTGGGATGAGAATCAGCACCTCCAAGTCTGAGGCCATGGTCCTCAGCCGTAAAAGGGTGAGATTGGCGGATTGGGGCGGCATCAGCCGTGATGCAGGTGCTTAACTGGTCCGTTGTGGTGAAGAGGGAGCTTAGCCAGAAAGCGAAGCTATCGATTTACCGGTTGATCTACGTTCCAACCCTCACCCTCACCACGAGCTCTGGGTAGTGACCGAAAGAATGAGATTGTGACTACAAGCGGCCGAAATGAGTTTCCTCCGCAGGGTGGCTGGGCTCAGCCTTAGAGATAGGGTGAGGAGCTTGGACATCCGGGAGGGACGCGGAGTAGAGCCGCTGCTCCTCCACATCGAGAGGAGCCAGTTGAGGTGGTTCGGGCATCTGGTAAGGATGCCTTCCGGACGCCTCCCTTGGAAGGTGTTTCGGGCATGTCCAACCGGGAGGAGACCTCGGGGCCGCCCCCAGGACACGCTGGAGGGATTACATCGCCCGGCTGGCCTGGGAACGCCTCGGGTTTCCCTCGGAAGAGCTGATTGAAGTGGCTGGGGAAAGGACTGTCTGGGCTTCTTTGCTGAGGCTGCTGCCCCCACGACCCGGACCTGGATAAGCGGAGGAGGAGGAGGAGGACGACGACAACAAATTTTATTACATTTTTTCCATGAGGAGGCCAACAGTAGAATTCATCACATGACAAAAGCAGACAAGAACTACCGTGGTTTGAGGCTGGAATCATTTACTCCATAGTTGTCCTACCAAAACCGGTGTGTCCCTGAGGTCCCCTTCCTCACATTGCCCAAGCCGTGAGTTGCACGCGCGTGTGTGTGTGTGTGTGTGTGCGCGCTGCTGATGTTACACGATGTCAATCATGCGGCGCGGCGGGAATTTGACCAGCATTTTAATTTGGCATATTTTAGACTGACTGGCGGTAAGCGAGTTGTGTCATTTCCGGTGTTTCTGTGACAGCGTCTCTGTACTGCTCTGGTGAATTGTACTAGCCTGCTTTCTCACGTCAGTTGCTTTGACGTTGCTTTAACGTCTACTTCAAGTCTTAACCCACACTGGTTCTGTTTAAGCACTTATAGCTCTCCTCCTTTCTACGACTTTCTCGCTAATCTCTTAGCTGTTGTTTGCACGTTACTAGCCTTGGTAGCTAC
>NC_065507.1:43298988-43324968 GCF_006386435.1 Epinephelus moara | reverse complement strand
AAAGGTTTTTTTTGGGGGAGTTTTTCCTTATCCGCTGCGATGGTCATAAGGACAGAGGGATGTCGTATGCTGTAAAGCCCTGTGAGGCAAATTGTGATTTGTGATATTGGGCTTTATAAATAAAATTGATTGATTGATTGATGTCATGGCCGATCACGTGAAAACCAGCCCGATTCCGAGCACTGCTGATTAATTGATGCAAGTTTAGTTGTAAGTATATATTAATATATGAATGTGACAAGGTAACACTTTGTATTAAGGTACTGTAATAAGCACTAATTAATGCTTAATAAGCACAAATTAACAGTTCAAGCTATAGTGCGTAACTTCTGTTGCTCCCTGGTGGATAATGCGTTATTACAACAAATAAGCCGGCACTTCCATGTACACAGAGTAACACCCCCTTCACACCGTGTACACAACGCTACACAATGTGGCGAACACCAGGCTGCTAACATTACATTATGTTCATAGCACCATTTCCAAGAAATAATAAAGTACTAGGTCCAGTACATGTAAAAGCAACATATACTACTCATAATATAATTATAAACCAAGTCACTTACTTATCCAACAGCAGTAAGGCAACATCCCTGTCTGCCCTCAGCCCAATTTCTTCCTTCAGGGCTCTCCACTGAGGAAAAGCGACGCCAATACAAATCCTTGTTTACCTTCTCCGTCGGTCACTTTCCTTCTTTGCTAATAGACCTTCAGCCGAACGTCCAGGCTTTTTCTTTGTGGTAGGATCCACTTCTGAACCGTGTCTCGGCTGCTTCTTTGGGTTCTCCGCCATGTTGCTTTCTCTTTCTACCTGCGCTCTATCTCTTGCTATGAGACTCTCTGCTCTTCCTCCCCCTCCCTTCTTGTTGTGAGGTAAAACGCGGCATTTCCTGTGCGCCAGCGCGGGAATGTCGCCGGTCGACACGCAAACTAAAAATGATATATATTGAAAAATACTGCGAGATGTTAGAGGAGCCAATCAGCTTAATTAGCATTGTGTCATCTCCTCTAGTAGTGGCTTGGGTGAAACGGACATTTACGGACATGTAGAAGTTACGCACTATAGCTTTAATGAGCATGTATAAGATGGTATAAGATGCTTATTAACATTAATAAGACTAGACTAAGTGTTTATTACAGCATAACTGACTGAGTTAATATTGCTTATAGGAGCATTATAAGCACTTAATAGAAACTTTGGCAATAATTTATAAACCTATACTAAATATTAATAAGATGTGTATTTACATTAATTATAATTTATAAGGGTTAATTATAGAATAATAACCACATTTATTACAGGTTTATAAGACACTATAAGACCCTATAAGATGAAATTAATAAGGTGTTTATTAACATTAATGGGACTATAAGAAGTTAATATAAATGCCATATTACGATTAACAAATGCTTAATTATGCACTTATTAATAGTAAATAATGATCCTTTGCAGCTACCGGATCTAAAGTGGGAACAGTGTCGTGTAAAGGTTAATAAACTATTAATATGCACTCATTAACAACTCATAATGCGTCTTTGCAGCTACTGGATCTAAAGTGTGAACAGTGTCGTATAAAGGTTAATAAACTATTAATATGCACTTATTAACAGCTCATAATGCATCTTTGCAGCTACTGGATCTAAAGTGGGAACAGTGTTGTATGAAGCTTATGAAATTATTAATATGCGCTTAATAACAACTCATAATGCATCTTTGCAGCTACTGGATCTAAAGTGGGAACAGTGTCTTGTTGACATTCATAAAGTCTTCATTATGCACTCACTGAAGTTAATAATTCTATTAATTATGCACCTATTGCAACATCCAGATATCAATCATTATTTCAACATTAAAGAATTCTGATGCGTTCTTTTCACTCTAGTATGTTATTATTTTCTTTAGCAAAGGATCATGGGAATCTCATTTCCTCAAAATGGCATACTAAGACAAACGTGAGTTATTTGCACTTAACCCTCTAGAGTCCACAGCCGCGCCGGTGCGTCAAAATCACATGACCGATTTAAGACAGCGTAGCAGCAACGCGCAGCCTTGCTGAGTCCCCGTTTCATTTTGTGTGGAAAGTGCGAACTTCAAACTTTGTACCACTTTTAACTTGTGTTGATAGGCCATATAAAACCAGACTTATGATGAATAATAAACGCTATGATTTTCCTGAATCTTGTTGTCAAGTTTGATGCGTGTTTGGTGCGGCAAGGAACGGTAAAACGGGCCGTTCAGGCTAACGAAAGTGCTGAAAGCAACAACAACTGCAAAAAAAACCGACAACCCCTTTCTTGTTGGTGGAAAAATGCATCACGTCAACCAATCAAAAAATTGTATGGCAACACGCAGCATTTGTTGCTGGGGGAGAGGGGAAAGTTGTGGGAGTGACGGCAGCAAGAGAGACAGTGATAACAATCGCGATCATAGATAGAGTTGGAATTTGTGACATTTAGCGTGTTTGGAGTGTAGGCTATAGTTAGTGTGTGGTGTAGTGTGTTTTGGAAGAGGAGAGAGAGGAAAATGAGCCGATGACCGCACTGAGTGGTATTCGGAGGTCCGCACAGAGGATCGGATGGTGTGGCACGCCCACCAGGTCCGGATCTCCGCTGGCTCAGGCAGCAGAGCTACGCCTCAGCTCTGAGCCCTGGAAGACAGAGGATGCTGCTCCAGGTTGACAATAGGACTGACACCCTGGAAGTGTCAGGCCTGTGATGTGCCCCTCTGTGTTGTGGTGGACAGGAACTGTTTTTCAGAGTGGCACAAATAATTTGTGTGGCATCTGATTGTTTTGTAAATGGTTGTAGGGCCTAAATACTTGTTGGCTGGACAGAGTGAGGAATGCACAGACCTCTTGCGCACGCTCGGACAAAAGCACCTGCCAGTAGCCCTTAAGCAGGTCAAACTTGCTAACAAACTTGGCTGAGCCTACTTGGTCAATACAATCATCCATGCGCGGCAAGGGAAACGAATCGGACTTCTTAACAACTGCATTCACTTTACGTAAGTCTGTACAGAACCAAGGGGTGCCATCGTGCTTCGGCACCAAAATACACAGCGAAGCCCAGCTGGATGACGACGGAGCAGCTATGTTATTTTTGAGCATATACTCAACCTCAGCATCCAAATGCTTACGTTTACCCGGTGCCACCCAGTAAAACTGCTGTTTGATGGGCCAAGCATCTCCAACATCCACATCATGCTCGATCCAGTCGGTCTGCGTGGGAATGTCACTAAACAAACAGGGATAATTACGCACCAAACGTGTCAGTTCACTGCGCTGCAACGCTGACAGATGACACAACAACTGGTCCAAATTGCCAAGCAATCCAGAATTTTTTAACCGCCCGCACAGTAAACTTTCTTCCGGCTCTGGCACCCCGTCACAATCATCCGCCACAGAAGCCACAGCCAGAGCCGGGCGCACCCCGTCACTCAGCTCCTGACTCAAGCTTGACACAACACAGGTGTAATACGGCTTCAAAAGGTTTACATGACAAAGACGTTCAGCTTTCCGCTGACGGGGTGTTGCTATGATATAGTTCAAATCAGAGACTTTTTCAACAACAGTGTATGGACCTGCATATTTAGCCTGGAAAGGCGAACCAACAATGGGCAAAAGCGCCAGAACCTGGTCGCCTGGACTGAAGTCATGGCGCATGGAACGACGATCATACAACTCTTTCATTTTGTCTTGGGACACAGACAGTTTTTCCCGTGCCATACAACCAGCAACAAACAATCGATGACAGAACCCGTTCACATAATCCAACAAACTGCTCAGTGGCTTAGTGTCAACGCATTCCCCCTTCAGCACTGCTACAGGACCCCACACAACATGCCCAAAGACCAACTCATTTGGGCTAAAGCCTGTGTTTTCCTGTACTGCCTCTCGCGCAGCCAACATGAGCCACGGGAGCCCCTCTTCCCAGCCTCTATACAACTCCGCGCAGTAGACACGCAGGAGAGGCTTAAGCGTCTGAGGGAACCGCTCAAGTGCCCCCTGGCTCTGTGCATGATAAGCTGTCGATTAGTTCTGTCTAATACGCAGCAGCCTCAACCCTTGCCCAAACAAGTTAGATGAAAAGTTTGACCCTTGGTCGCTCTGAACCTCTCTGGGGATACCAAATACTGAAATAAACTGCGACAATGCCTTAACCACAGCCTTAGTTGTAATCGATCTCAAAGGATATGCCGCCGGATACCGGGTGCACTGACACATTACTGTCAGCAGATATTTACAACCAGACTTGGACGGTGGCAACGGGCCCATACAGTCTACAATGAGGTGTGTAAAAGGTTCACTCACCACCGGGATAGGCTGCACCGGTGCTGGCCTGAGACTCTGATTAGGCTTTCCAGTGAGCTGACACATATGGCAGGTTTTAATATACGCGGACACATCATGCTTAACGCGCAGCCAAAAGAAGTGCTTCAAATATGTGTTCTGTACACCAAAGTGTCCACACTCGTCATGTGCCACCTTCAAGACAAGAGGGCGAAACTTCACCGGCACCACCAACTGGAAAACATCACCCTTCACACACTCGTCAACAACAGGGACCCATTTTTCTGAAAAGCACATCATTATGCACAAAGTAACCATTTGCAGCACTAGATATTTCCTAGGCAGACAAGGCACGCTCAAACACCTCTTTCAAGGACAAATCACTACGCTGCTCTTTTGCAAATTGTACAACCTCCCCGTGTGACAAGGATAAAGGCAGTTCAGACAATGAAGGAACCTCCAGAGCTACATCACTGTTACTGTCAGGCTGTACAGGCTCTGCTTTGCTCATAGTGCTGTTGGGATTTGCCAAAGGCAAGTTGGTTATTGATTATTAATTACCAATGGTAATTAGTTAAGAAATTAAATTATTAATGTGTATTAATTATTCCGGGGCACCACCCTGGATACAGGGATCAATGACCAACCGGTTTTTAGACACAAAGGGAAAAATCCTCGTCTCAGTTTGCTAATATAGGTGAATATTAACAATCAAATAATTAGAAGGCGTGAACCCGAGCACTGGCCATCACAACCAGCTATTGATACGAAAACAGTGCACAAATCACCACAGAGGACTGCTCTAGTAAAGTCACAAAAACACAAAACAATTATGATTCAACAATCACAAGCTGTTCACATAATAAACATACTACACTAAATTGACTAACTAGAAGCAACAAATCAAAGCATGCAAGTGGGTCTCTGCGTGCGTGTGTGCATATGTGAGTGTGTGTGTGTGCATATGTGTGTGTGTGTGTGTGTGTGTGTGAAGCGAGAGAGAAAGAGAATGGCGGGCGTGGCCTCCTGGGGGCCATGTCACGTCACGCCAGGTACTGATAAGAGTAAGGCGGGAAATTTGAGGGAAGAAGTACTGAGGCGGGATACTAGAGCAAGACAATTTGTCATAAAACAGCTGGCCACATGTGCACCTTTAAAGTATGCACAAGATGGCGTCCAGCGGGATCAAACACACTGTATGCTCTAACAGAATAGCTGCTGTGCCAACACGTGTGGGTGTGTAGAGTGTGGTAATGGCGAACTGCCCTTAAGGAGTTGCTCACAAGGCAATGTGTGATTTTACCACAGGTATAAAAGGTGTGTGTGTGTGTGTGTGCGTGCGAGTGTGCATGTAGGTTAGTTAAAAGAGGGGGGGAGAGAGAAGAAAGACGAGCGGGCGCTCGTAATCAGCACGAGGTAAAAGCGGCCTTGGAGGAACACAGTGGTCACTTTCCTATCCCTCAGGGGCTGGTAGACTAACTGGGTCAGCCTGCCGTCCACTGGTCCTTGTTACAGATAGGAATGCGGCGTATTGTGAGTGCGCGGCCGGCACAACTAACGGCACAATCAATTTGCTCTGGCGAGCACAACAACAAGCAACAATCAATGGTTAGATTATCAAAGAAAGGGACACGGCGGTCCTCAAAGTTCACAAAATCACAGTCAAAAGTCACTCTTAAGTCACACACTAAATATAAAGTCTCTGTAGACCGTAGCTCTCTTACTTGAGCGTCCTACAGCGGGATGAAAGATGCTGTCCTTGGTGTGGTAGAAGAGGGATCAGCTGAGTCGACTCGGTTGACGAAATGGGGCCTTGGTGGCTCCGTCTTCCTCGGGAGAAAAAGGGGATTTCTCCAAACTCTGCAGATGCTGAGGAGCGGCTGGGTTGCACAGCGTTTCTCTTGTGCTCCGTGTAGTGTTAAAAATAAAAATAAAAAGTGTCTTTCCTCGTCCAGCGAGTCAAGAAACAAAAGGGCGGCCTAGGTCGGTTAAATTCAAACGTTTGAGGTGCTCCCTAGCAGTAACTTGCACACAGAAATCTTTGGCTTCCTTCCAGTAACTCATCATTTGGGGATTGCGAGGGGCATCAGTGCGCAGAGGCAATTAAAGTCTCAGTGACGTCATAGGGGATTCCGTCTGACTCCACCTGAACCTGGCTGCTGTCGTCCAATAGGGAGGAAGAGTTTGAATTTCAAAAGTGATTTACACTTTTATAGCTACCGGACCGATGGAAGATTGGCGCATTTACTTTGTTCTTAGACTGGCTGGTTTTATCAAGGCCTCTCTATTGTTTAAAACGTGTGGCTGAGGTTCCAACATCGTGCGTAATTACGCACGACAAAGAAACATCTGGCAACACACTGGAGCTCAAAGACTCAGATGGACAAAGTGTAACTACAGGCGAGGGAGGCGGGTCGGTGAGAGGTGAGGAAGGAGTATCCATCCAAACCAGTCTGCCAGCAAGGCCGTTGCCTAAAATTAAATGCACACCATCAATAGGCAAAGCCGGCTGCACCCCAACAGCCACCTCGCCCTTAACCAGCTCACTGTCAAGGAACATTTTATGCAGCGGAACAGGGAGGATTTTTAACCCCATCCCCCGACTGAGAACACAGTCACCAGTGTCAGACTCTCCAGACAAAAGCAAAACAGAGTCAACAATGTAGGAATCATAACGCTGGAATTCCACTGGATGCTGGTCCGTTGCAGAATGGCTGCGCTGGTTATCCGCTACGTGCTCCGCCGTCCGTCAACACCCACTGGCTGCGTTTGCTGTGTTGAGCGTTGCCACTCTGCTGGAAAGCGGGAGTCACGAGGTCCCACGAGATCTTATGAATTCACGCATAATTGCACGATATAACAAGATGTAGTTTCTATAAACAGAACCACAAAACCAGAGGAAGATGTAGTTTCTATAAACAGAACCACAAAACCAGAGGAGTAGTAGGAAGACATCTCGGTGCACCTGACCTGTTGACTTCAGGCCTGCCTCCGCCCATTATGACGTTTTCAAGGTGTAGTGCAGGGAAATATGATCCGTGGTGAACACTGTGTATTTTATTTTGAAAATTAACCATTTGTTTTATTTTGTTTCTGTGCACGACTCCCTGCCCCGCACAATCTGCTCCGTGCTGAATTGCTGCATTGTGCTCCAGCGTCCGGCAAACATGGAAGTCTTGCCCTCTGTTGCGGAGGGCTCCGGAGTGCTGCAGTTGTGACGGAGCCGGAACGTAGCACAGCCGCAGCCGGTGGAAGCACACACATTGACTAGAATTGAAACGTATTGGCTCCGCTGCCGTTCCGGAGTGCAGACGCAACCCACACGCATCTGGTGGAATTTGGGGGTAAGCCCCAGTATCCCTCAGGATTTTTATGGGAACCTTCACATTACTTCCTGCAATCCCATCACGAATGAAAGGAGCATAAGCTGCCAACACATCTGGTTCACAGGAATGAGTAGCAAACACCTCAGAGACACAGCAACTTTTAACAGGCGCAGAAAAGGCCGCAGCTTAACACCAGATCTAATTCCCCTGGCTTTAGTTTTTAACACAGGACACTCTGCCTTCCAATGCCCTTTCTCATGACAATAAAGTTAAAGTTAATGTCCCACTGATTGTCACACACCTGAGTGTGTGAAATCTGTTCTCCGCATTTGACCCATCCCCTGAGGGAGCGGTGAGCAGCAGCGGTGCCGCGCTCGGGAATCATGTGGTGATGTAACCCCCCAACAGCAGAAAGAACGTATCTGGATTCCTTTCATTAAACTGTGGCAGCAAACGCAAATTGTTAATATCAAAGCGATCCACAGAAGACCTGGAAACCTGCTCGCCCTTAACAGACACATGCTTCTGCAACTCCAGCTTTGCCATCTCTGACTCATGGCAGAGACTCTCTACTTTAATCTGTTTTTTAATTTCCAATTTGTGTTTCATTTTGTCATGTTCCAATTGCAAGAACAAAATCTCCCTCTGCTGTTCGACAGTTAACCCATGTGCAGGCACAGACACAGTGGGCGCAACAGGATCTTCAGGACTTGAAGCAGTGGCCGCAACAGAATCTGAATCAGAAACTGCTTCTTCCTCACCTGACATGAGCTCAAGCGCCACCAGCTTAGATCCGCTTTAATATTAACCTTGAGACGCTTGTCTCCCACAATCACCACTGCAAAATGGTCAGCAAGCACCAGCAACTGCTCCTTTGTAAATGCATCCAGGGCCCCCTGAGAGGGATTGCCTGACTCGCCTGATGCCACGGACATGTACCCCCGGACCCCAATGTCCAATCGCGTTTATGCACAAAAATAACAAACTAAAACAAAAAAGAATCAACATGGCTCTGTGGAGACAGTGTTGCTACGGCCTACAAGGGAAAAACTCTGCACCACTTCATTGACAGCTACGCATAGCCACCATGTCCGGACCAGCTGGCAACAGCGGTAACAGGACTGACAAGCCAAAAGCTCCCTCCAAATGAAACAGGTAAGTAACCCAAAACCTTTTACAAAGCCATAAACAAAACTATTTACTTAGCCTGCAAAGGCACCCTAAACGTAAAAGTCCTTCCCTCAAACAAACAAATGAGCAGCCACCTGCACCAACAACCAAAACTCCAGGTGCAAGCATGAACTACAAACTAATTAGGCACACATGTGCCAAATCAGACTGCAGCCCAAACAGCCCCTTGCCAAGCTGCCACAAATTTACTAATCAAACAAACCCAAGGCTGCAACCACTAAACTGCACAACTAGGTATTAAACACCATTACACTGATTGAAGCTTACCCAGATGCAGAATAAACGGGAAAAACGTGGCACGAGCCCCCATTTGTCATAACCCTGGCTCGAGAGTTTATGGCAAAGAAAGGAAAAGGACTCAGAATACGAGTAAATTAAGTGATTTATTAAAGTAAACAAATATTAACGAATGAGATAAAGAATGAGATGTGTTAAGTCAGTAGGATCAGTAGTGCGCATGTGGGTGTGTGAGAATGTGCTGCATGGTGTTGTGTGTGCAAAAGGATCAACAAAACCAACCAAGCACTAGTGTTGCACAGTATACTGCTACCAATGGTAGACCGCGGTACTAAAACACCACGGTACATGATACCATAATGTTGGGGTACCGTAGTACTATGGTACCTCACGGTACCACTACCGTGGGATAAGTTCAAAGTCCAGTTGCAAGAGGGTGAGTGTCCATGCACTGTCCGGTAACGGCGCACGTTTGCCACCTGGCACTCAATATGCTGCTGCAGTGGTTTGTTTTCCAGTGACATTTCAGGTATTAGCTGAGCTATTGAGTATCTTTAAGCAGTGAAAGTTATTATTTATTTCTTTTTACTTGTAGGCTAGATTTGTTTATATTATGCTACAGTGATTTGTTTTCCACAGAGCTCTATGGTGCGAGCATTTTACTCGCATTTGCGACTAAAAATAGTTTTGTGCGAGCAAAAGAAAACATTCAAGAGCATGCTGTGCGAGGACGGATTCCAACCAGCAGCAGAAATGAAAGGCAAATCCTGCTGGTTGTGGGTTGAACGGGGTCACCTCTGCCGTATTCCTGTCAAATACGGCGGTCATAGTGCTCCGCGGTGCAAGAAAATGGCTTACTGGTGACCGAGAAGCCCGGCTCCAGGTCCAATAATTTCCTCTTTGTTGGTGTCATGACTGCCCAGAAATACCTGAACAGCTGAGCCGTGGCGGCACACAGGCATGTGACGTGTCAGAGGGGAAACGAGCCGTTCACATTTCTCTCTTTGTGGCACGTAACGGTCCACAAACCTCACCGCACTTAAGGGACTATTCTTAACTTATCAGAGGAGGGTGGCTGGTTGATTTTTATTTTATTTATTCATTTTATTTTGATCCCCCCCCTTATGTTAATCAGTTATTGATGCTGTTTTTGAAGTATGAATAAGTCAGTAAGTAATTTATTCCATTGAAATATCATTGATGTATTATGGAAAAGTGATTCATCTTTTTATAAATGACAAAAGGCACATCTGCCAAATTTTTGCTGTGGTATTATGATACTACTCAGAACTGTGATACTTTCACTGGTATCGTACTGTGGGTCCCAATTTTGGTACCATGACAACACTTTGAAGCACTGGAGCTTCGGCCTTTTATCTTCTGGAGAAGCACCTAGCCCAGGTGCTCCAGATCAAGCAATCAGGCTACACCTCAGAGAGAAAACACAGAGAGAGGGACTGAGAGACAACATACAGAACATACAGGCCAGGGCCGTCACACTGCCAGAACATGTGCGGCCGTGTTCTGGATCAGCTGGAGAGTTTATACAGATTTATCAGAGCAACCTTATGATGGGGATTGCAGTAATCCAGTGTAGAGGTAACAAAAGCGTGGACCAGTGTTTCTGCATCTGTTTGGGACAGGATAGGCCTAATTTTTTGCAATTTTACACAGATGAAAGAAGACAGCCTGTGAAGTTTGTTTTCTATGGGAGTTAAAAGACAAATCTTCACAATCATCTCAAATATTACTCCGAGGTTTCTTACAGTAGTGCAAGAGGCCAGAGCAATGCCATCCAGAGAAACTATATCTTCAGATAGAGAGTTTCTGAGGTGTTTGGGGCCAAGAACAATTACTTCAGTTTTGTCTGAATTTAACTTAAGGAAATTGGAGCTCATCCAGGATTTTATGTCTTTAAGGCATGTTTGAAGTTTAGGTAATTGATCTGTTTCTTCTGGCTTTATCGATATGATAGTGTATCATCTGCAGAACAATGGAAGTTTACAGAGTGATTTCTAATGATGTTACCTAAGGGAAGTATATATAAAGGGAATAGAATTGGTCTGCACACAGAACCTTGTGGAACTCTGAAACAAACTTTGGTATGCAAAGATGATTCGTCATGAACATGAATGAACTGAAATCGATCGGATAAATAGGATTTAAACCAGCTTAGTGCAGAACCTTTAAGGCCAATTAAATGTTCCAGTCTCTGTAGCAGAATTTGATGATCAGTTGTGTCAAATGCGTCACTAAGATCTAATAAAACTAGGACAGAGACAAGTCCTTTGTCTGAAGCAATCAGAAGATCATTTGTAATTTTTTATCAGTGCTGTCTCTGTGCTATGATGCACTCTAAAGCCTGAATGAAATTCCTCGTGTTGAAGGTCACACAGCTGGTTTGCAACTGCATTCTCAAGGATCTTTGAAAGAAATGGAAGATTAGATATGAGTGTATAGTTGACTAACACATCTGGATCCAGGGTGGGCTTTTTTTTAGAAGAGGTTTAATTCCAGCTACCTTGAAGGACTGTGGTACATAGCCTGTTATATATATATATATATATATATATATATATATATACTGTATATATATGTATGTAGACAACTTACATGACAACAGCGAAAGTTTAATGTTTCCACGGCAAAGGGTACAACGGTCTTGAGGGCTGTCAGTCAGTCGCTTGCAGTCTCTGCCCTCGCAGACATATTGATCATGTCTAATATAGAAGTGTTAACTAAAGGTAAGACTTCCTTAAGTAGCCTTCGAGTGTGAGCTCTGGTGAATTCCATGCCCAAAAGGTCGAGTGTTGTTTGCAGCGAGCCTGCAGCACTATCAACAAGATAATCAATTTGGGAGAGTTTTAAGTCAGTACAGGAAACCTCTGTTACAGTTGGACATGGTATTAAATTTAATGTTGATGGAATAATTTCCTTCAATTTTGATACAGCACTATCAGATAAACATCTAGTATAGTAGCTTCTGCCGAGTGGCGTGTAATTGAGTAGTAAGACATCAAAAGTTAACTTACTTACTTACTCAAGTTTACTTGAGAACAGGTTTTCAGTACTCTACCCACCATTGGTGCTGTGGCAAAACTGATATATGACTCGTGTGGATTGATAACGAGAGACGAAAGAAACCTAAACAAACTGGTAGTTTGTCGTTGTTGTTGTTGTTGTTTCTGGAGGATTCTCATTTCAAAAAGCAACAATAGGCATAGCCAAATTGAGGAGACTACGTCATTGCTTCCATTTTACATGTCCACAGGGATCTAAAATGACCAGAAGAAATAATTTGCACCTTTATAAAAATCGGAGTTTGAGTGACCTAAAACTCTGTTTGCATGTGGACGAGAGGCCAAAATGTTGAGGAAAATATCTGTTTTCAAAAATAGCTTTATACATGGAGACTGAGACTGAATGTTGCCCCACATGACATTTAATTTTGCTTTGCAAACTAATGGAAGTCCCCTACATGTAGAATATTTTATTTATATAAAATAGAGCATTGCCCATAAATCCATGATTATTCGAACTGACATGAGCTTTATGTTGTCACAGTGAGCAGTCTTACATGGAAAGTGTTGTGACCTTCCTACAGGATGTGGTCCCCCAGGTAACTTCCTCCATCATCTATTCTCTCATACTAACAGCTGTTACAAGTCCTAATTTCCCACTACTGTACTGATTTTAATAAGTATAGCCCATCTGGAGTATGTTGTTGTTTTCATACTAGAAAAGTGACAAAATTAAGTATACTCAACAATGTCAGTATGCAAACACATAAATTTTGTAGTGTGCTGTTGATGAACACTGTTGTTCCACAATGGAATGCACAAAGGAAATGGTGGAGCTACACACAGTTCCAGAATAAATTGCAGGTGTGGTGAGAGGGGTTGTCAAATATCGATTAATTAATACATATCAATTCAGAATACTTGAAATGATTTCAGTTTTCATTTCCCACATTATTGATACACCGCTAATAGCTACGCTTTCTCACTCTCTTTTACTGTTAATATGTCTTGCAGTCATTCTACTGTTCTCTGCTACTAACTTAAAAAAAGTTGTTGTTATTTTATAGCCTTAATAAATTTTTATCTTTTAATGCAAAATGTAATTTTTATGCCCTCAATGTTATTTTTTCCCAGGGTATCCGAATTGGTATTGAATATTGATATTTCTCAAGATATTGTATTGAAATTAGAAGTTCCAGTAGCATGACAACATTGGCGTTTAAAACAGCTCCAGAGAGATTTCAGAAAACAAAATAACGAACCCAAAATAAAAATATTTTGACATCCATTTTGCCACTTTAATTCCAGGGTTGCTGTTTGATTGACCTCTGACAGTGCACTGTTAGTATAATAGCCACATTGATTTTTTTTAAATACTAACTATAACATGTTAATCAGTATATTTTATATACTTTATACTATGAGTATGTAGTATGGAGTGGAGACACAGCACTAGTCTTAAAACTTAAATAGTTTTATTAGAATGATGTTTTGATATCTGGTAATGCAGTTGTGAGCCATGGTGAGAATGAAGAGTCAGGTGTGGGAAAAAAGCACCGATGAGCAAAGGTGCCAGAAAAATCAATGTACCAATAGAATAGGACTTTTTATAAGACTCTCTGCCTCATTTTGCTATAACATCTAAAATATGTGTAAAGATGACAAAACAATAGCAATCAAATGTTTATTGTGACGGATTATCTGTGTCAGTCAAGTGTCACATCTCAGTGAGGTAAATTCCAAATCATATTTGAGATAACGGAACACTAAGGCAACATGAAAGTTGAGAAATCACTTAAAATATTGTTATGAGCTTACAACATCAAAAAAAAAAAAAAAAAGAATCAGTATGGTCGTTTGTGTTGAGAATAAAAAAAAAGGAAAAGAAAAAAATGAATCGAATTAAGTACATTCAGTGTTTCCCCCAGGATGTAGTTCTAGCAGCGGAGGTGAAGCATGGGCATGTAAAAAAATTTTCACACGTGCAAAACTTTTTGTACGCTTGCAAAGCACAGCCTGCTGGGATGTTTCTATGTATCTACTGACACCAGAAGGGCTCTTTAGGACTAAGTGCATACAGTACATTTGTGCACAGTAATGAGCTGGTGAAATGTCTGTCTAGCTTACATATGAGGTGTCTCAAGATTTAGGATAATACAATTTTATTGAACATAATAAAAGTATAATCTTTAAAACAATTGACATTCATTGAACGAACGTCAGTTGAATAATAATACCCCTCCAGCTGATCTATGAGAAATGACGCTACCTCCAGAGGGTCCGACTCATTCATCCTTCTTTACAACCCCACGCTGGGCTCCAGACTAACTTTTTTGTAGTAGGAGCACTGTAGCCCTAACTGAATAATTTTAGGAGCAGAAGCAGAAAATTTAGGGGCACGCCTTAAAACCTCCTGCAGTGCAGTTATTCACATTTTTGGCCATTTTAACTGTATCATAAACTACATGTAGTCTACTATATATTAACATTGGACTGTTTTAATCATTAAATTATTAAGCATTACACAGACTTGTGGTCAGTGGGATGTGAGGATTCTTAAAGTAGCATCTGTACAGATGTGAAGCCCTGACTATATCAACTGATCTTTAATCAAAACTGTTTTTTCCCCCTCTGAAAACATTAACCTTATAGTCAGACACAATTTATTTAGGCTATGTAGTTGTAGTCTGCAGCAGCAAACTGATATAACTGTTATAGCCTAAATACTTATTGATAGTTAGGTCTATTAAAATGTTGCTTGAAATGTATAGGCCAGAAATAATATTCAACCACATTATGATACAGAAATATGTATAAATCTAGGCTGTAGAGGGACTGAAAATACATTTTATTATTGCAGCCTATCAGGCTGTGCAGTCTAACAGGCTGAAAAATGTCTGAAAAATCAACAGAAGAAGGCCAGTAATGCCCAATTTATTGAGTTATAGTCCTTACTTAGAAACATTTCTGGTGTGTCTCCTGTTATACAGAGATGTATTAATACATTTTTGTTCAGTCACCAAAAAGGCTATACGTGGGATTTATATCTTGTTATCTGCAGGGACAGATGAGTAGGCACTGTTCATCAACTTATATGACAGCAGCGAAAATTTAACGTTTCCACAGCAATGGGTAAAACGATCTTGAGGGCTGTCAGTCAGTCGCATGCAGTCTCTGCCCTCGCAGATTTTACGTTATGTCAGTAAACACTTCACACTACGTACTGCTGAAGTTTGCAAGGGTTCAGTCCGCAAATCCACAGGGTGGACATTTGGATTCAGCCGCTGACCTGACCGTAGCTTGTCACCGCCTCGGTGCAGTTCATCTGGAATGAGCCTACTGATGAGTGAAGGTGACGTGATCCTCGCAGTTACCATCACTCACTCTCTGACTCTCCCCCTTCTCACACACATTAACCTACACTGGCGGACTCGCTCCCCCGTTTTACAGCATGAAATAAAAACGCCCGCAAATTTGCAGGTCGCGCACGAGCTAGTAGTTGTAAAAAATACTCGCACTGACTCCAGAAATGGTGACTATTCGGTCGCAGCCTAGAGCCCCCCCATGCATTTTAAAATCCTTCCTAGTGTAAGTATATTTATCACAATATCATCCACTGTGCTCATAACAGCGGAATCTTGCCATGCCTCAACCCAAGCATGAAGTAGAACTTAAAACCATTTGTGTAAATGAGCAATATTCCTCAATTTATCCAATCTCCGCACACCGTTTCCTCATTCAGACATAAGTCTCACATTATAACAATGTAAGTCATCACGTTATAAGGTGAAACGTTTAACCGTATAACACGATAAATAGAATGCTATATTGTTATGTTATTATATGAAGCATCCGTCGCGCAAAATAATATAACTTTAGTTTATGAAGAGATAAGATGGAGCCCTCTCCTCTTATATGCTTTACTCACAAGTGTGCAAATTGACCTGGATATGTAGCACTAAATAATATAAGCAGTAGTTTCTAAAGAGCTAAGACGAAAAAAATAAATCAGCAGCGGCGGTCATATTTCAGCAGTGGTGCGCCGCTGCTAGTTGCATATAGGGGAAACACTGACATTACCATAAACCATAAACCTTGCATACCTGAGCCTCCAGTCAAAAACAATGTACACTTTGACCGTATACAAGTTATTTACCAGCTATTCTTGATTGTTAACTCTCCTACAAACATACATTGGGCTAGTAAACTAATGTATTTATCAGAATTTGAATGATAGAGTTGTATTAGGTATGTTGGGCGGTATTGTTGTATACATTTTGTCCACACTCTGTTCTTTCTTCCAAACTACAGGCATATACCGGAGCTCCACTCACTGATGAAAAAGAGAAGATAATTTGGGTTCGATTTGAGAAAGCTGACGTCAATGGTAAGTCTAGCCTCTTTTAAACTGTCTGTTCAAGGTGGGAATATTGCACTGTTATGTTGCCTTGCCATTCTGTATATAAGGTAAGAAAGAAGGGACAGAGTGCCTCTGAGCTAGGAACAGAGGTAGTAACAGCACTAAAAAAAGGTCCGTGTAAAATGTAGAGCTGGAAAGATATGACCAGGTGGGGCGGAGGTGTGACGTTTTGATTACGTGTTATTTTGGCGGCCACACTGCAGGAGATTTTAAAAAACAGCTGCTTCCAATTAGCAGCAAACTCAAAGAAAAGAACAGTGGCTGTAAATGTCTACAAATTGGGAAAGCAATGACATTTGGGAGCACCTTATCCTCTGAGCAGAGGATGAGACCAACCGTCATATAACAGAGAACGTGAATGCAGTGCGGGTGGAACTCTTCATTAGTTCTTTTTTCCTCAGCAGCAATTTCGGGTGGATAACTGATTGTTCCATGTGATCAAAGCTGATCTGATCAGATTGATGGATGTACAGTAGCTCTTGCAGTTGTGAGTGAATGCAAACTTTTAGACCCAGTGCAATGAACAGTTAAGTTTCACTTCCACTGAGCCTGCCATTCTGCTGCTCTGTCAGTGCCCTGAGTACACTCCCTGCTCTGAAAGTGTGGTGCAATGAATAACCGAATGGTATTTGTATTCCAGTAGCGCTTCTAATGAATGGTACACCTCCAAAAATAAATAAAATCAATTTGTGGCACCAGATGTTATTGTGGTGGGCCTCAACAAATAAATTAATGTGTGGGAAAACCTGTAAACTTTATTGTTTTTGTTAATATACACTAATTCTGAATTTGATGCCTGCAACACGTTCCAAAAAAAGTTGGGATGGGGCAACAAAAGACTGGAAAAGTTGTGGAATGTTCAAAAAACCTCTGTTTGGAACATTTCACAAGTGCAGAAGTTAGTTGGTTACAGGTGATAGGATCATGATGGTGTATGAAAGGGGCATCCTCAAAAGGCCCAGTTGTTCACATGCAAGTATAGCCTGAGGTTCCCCATTTTGTGAGAGACCCTTTGTGGGCAAGCAGGTCAACAGTTTCTAAAAGCACGGTTGTGGGGAATTTATTAATTTTACCATCTACAATCCATAATATTATCAGAAGATTCAGAGGATCCAGAGAAATCTCTGCATAAAAAGGGCAAAGCTGAAAACCAACATTGAATGCCTGTAATTGTGATCCCTCAGATGGCACTGTATTAAAAACTGACATGATGGAATAAAGGATATTACTACATCGGCAACACATCCTCCACTTAAACTTCACCAAATGTCTCACTTTCTGTTTGAACAGATACTGCCCGCAATCCAGAGTTTATGGAGATGCACAGTGGTACTACCGACCCTCCTCTTTGCCTCATGATTGGCTATACTGACGGGATGCAGATCTGGAGCGTATCTGTAAGTCACATGCCTAATGGGCTAGTAAAACTGCTACCTCACCATTTTCTTCCTGGAACTTTTATGCCATCAGTTTCATTTCAATGATAAATTCAGATGGACATGTGTGCTGAAACACTCTAACCTTGTTAGTTAGTTCACTATAGAGCAATGTTTGGCTACAGCTCTTTTGTACAAGTGTGAAGGGGCTAATTGACTCTCAGAAGCAAGGGCGGACTTTACTATAAGGCTTAGGTAGGCAACTGCCTGAGGCCCCGGTGGGGACTCCTCCTTGGGAGGCCCCAAACAGTCAGCCCACCCCCACTATGAAAAATTCATTAACATGGTCAAGCTTACTTATAACTATTTCATAAAAAACGTATGTATCAAAGTAACATCAGCATATCTAATTCATGAGTGGTTGGTATCGGTCTCGCCACTCCACCCCCCCATCACACTACAATGGACTATTCCATGACCTTCAACCCGGAAAGATGAATGCAGGTGATGTGAGGTAAACAGAGAAAAGTGCAAGAGAAATAGGCTACGAAGCTGAGAGAAAAATGAAGCGACTCTCAAGCGGTTGGGATAAAAAGAAAAAAAGAGAGGATGCTAAAAAATATATTGCAGCACTGCCTAAATTACAAGCTTTTTTTGCTGCCCCAACAACTGGATATGACGCTGAAACCGACAACAACATCAGCGTTGATGAAGATGCAGCTTGCGGTAGCACCTCAGAGCTAACGTCACCGTTGCCAGTTACAACCGCCGACAGCCCAGGTGAGATGACTTGGACAAATACAGTGGACAAGGACAATGACAACGATGACAACCACGATGAGGATGAGCAGCGACCCATGGATGGCCACTCTGCTCAATAGTGCGCAAAGGTCCGGTCCAGTGACAAATAGAGTTCCCCAAAAGTCAAGATGGCCGTAGATTTACAAGCAGCAATTACTATGCTGTATGACTTTTAGTCATGTTATGAATACTATATAAATCTTACTTTACCATGGCAGTAATTACTTTGTGGTAATATTGATATAGATCTGGGTTTTATCTTAGAAAAATGAACATTGCTGACATCCTGGCAAAGATACATGGTCATGTTGGCAACCATGCAGCGCCAGTACAGGAGCCAGGTATTCAGTGTGGCCATGTCCAGTACATTATAAAATAACATGAACGCGCTCAAATGGTCATCAATATTGCGGCATGCATGTGCAGTTGGGCCAGGTACTTAAGTCAAGATGTTCTGTGACTGCGCTCTCCCAGTGCGTAATCCCGGCTGTTAACACTTTCACACAGTCCCATCTTTTCCAGCTGCATGGCCCTCACACAGATCTGGATTCGACACTATACAAAATAAATAAAATTTGTTTCGCAGTGATCTTGCTAGAAACTACTGAACGACTTCATATATACGTGTATATATATATATATATATACACACACACACACACACACACACACACACACACACACATATATATATATATATACATGTGTATATATATATATATATGTATATGTGTATATATATATATATATATATATATATATATATGTTCCATATATCTAATCTAATAATCTAACTAATCTTCCAGAAAAATAAAATAATGAAATTATAAAGACCATAAAAAAGATCAAAGTGTTTTAAAAAATGGATGAAAGACAATAACAAATAATATAGAACTCAAAATAAATTTGATGTAAACTGTACATTGATTTTAAATGTATTGTAGTTATTTTGATACAATACAGTGAAACATACCTAAATGCAATGGCAAAGCAAAACAATGAAATTGGCGGATATGGAGTAGCTAGAACTAATCTAATGATGCTTTTTTATTGTATCATGTTTAACAATGACCAGTGTCTCCCCCTTTTCACTGTTTAAATACAAAACTGTATTGCCTTTGGCCACTAGGTGACAGTGTTGACTGTGATACAGAGAGTATTTGATCCAAACAGAACTGCTCAGGGCTCTAACACACTAAAACAAGTCCCAAGATCCTACTGAACTTCACAACTTGTTTCTGAATAAAGGTTGTGAAGAAAACAAAAGAGAAAGACAAAAGAGAAGGACAAATACACAAAATGAATAAGTGTGTTGTGTACAGACATTTATTGTTAACAGCAAGTGCAGCCAATCAAAAGGTGCTTTTGGAGTTCAGCAGAATGGAAATGACAAAAGATAGATGTAAGTACAAATAGAGCTCCAACACCCAAATCTAGAGTGGAATGCTCTTTTCATCTATCTTGGGTATGTCCTCTTCAGTTTGAAGTGGTCATTTAGCCCCAGGGAGCCTTTTGAGCCATTTTAAACTGTCACAAAGAATAAGTGTGAATCAATTCAGTACTAGCAGGTGTTCCAAGTGCCTACACTCAACTAAACAAAATCATACACACATATTGACAAACTGTATCTAAACTAACCAGATGTCTGTAAGTCCACGAGATACACATACAGGCATACATAGTTACATATATACATAAATGTATGTTAATATGACATAATGGAGAGTAAAAATCTGGGAAAGTTGTGGAATACTCAAAAAACATCTGGAGCATTCCACAGTTGAACAGGTGATAAGGGTCATAATTTGATATTAAAGGGGCTTCCTCAAAAGGCTGAGTTGTTCACAAGCAAGGACAACGAAAGGTTTAAAACCTGGTAAGAAACTGCGTGGGCAAACAGTCCAACGGATAAAGAATAATGTTTCTCAATGCGCCATTGCAAGGAATTTATGGATTTTGTCATCTACAATCCATAATATCATAAAAATATACAGGGAATACAGAAAAACCTTAGTGTTGTCAGTAAACACAGTTTGTTGCTGCATCTACAAATGCATGTTAAGACTCTAGCATGCAAAGTGAAAGCCAGATATCAACAACATACAGAAACACTTCCGACTTCTCTGGGTCTGAGCTCATCAGAGATGAGATGGAGTGACACAAAGTGAAAAAATGTTTTGTGATCAGTCAGTCAATCAATTTTATTTATTAAGCCCAATATCACAAATCCCAATTTGCCTCAGAGGACTTTACAGCATACGACATCCCTCTGTCCTTTGGACCCTCACAGCGGATAAGGAAAAACTCCCCCAAAAAACCCTTTAACAGGGAGAAACAAAAAGGTAGAAACCTCAGGAAGAGCAACTGAGGAGGGATCCCTTGTCCAGGACGGACAGACGTGCAATAGATGTCGTACAGAACAGATCAACATAACACATTTGCAGTAATCCATATGACAAAATGATACATAAAGAGAGACAGAGAGAAAAATTGAGACAGAAAGAGACCGAGAGACCGAGCCAGAGAGAGATGCAGGGCAGACAGTAATGACAATAGCTACAATAACATTAGTTTTAGCAATAATATTATGATAACAGTAATTGTGATACACTATGTTGCAAGTATATATTGTAGGAGCAATACCTTTAGAAAATGTTTGCACTTGTCATAAATTTGGGGCACCACCTTCACTTAGAAGGAAAGTGACTGTAATCAAATTAATAACTCCGAAAACCAATTATTAATTTGTCAGTACACTTATCAATCTAGGATCAATCTCAATACCAGGGTTATGAATTCTCTATACATTGATCTTAGTTCCTGTTCAAAATAAATATTCACAGACAACCACTTGCCGATAAATGAAGATTTATTTAGGGCTAAATGTTGAACAGTTGAGTAAACGAATAGTGAATGAGGATGATATGAAATGACACAAAATCAACAGTATGTATAAATGGATTAAGGCAAGAGGTAACACTTTTGGCAGTTATTTAGTTTGGCAATAGTGAGAGAGTATGTGGCTGTAGATAAATTGATACGCAGTGATACGTAAAACCATTTACTAGGGATGGGCAAACGATCAAAATTCATTATTTGATCATCAAAAAAATTAACGATCAATTATCGATTAATTGATAAGCGAGTATTTCAAAGGAGAGAAAACAAAAGAGTGCAGTGCAGACTGTCGCCACAATAGACCGCAGCTGCCCCAGTTTTGAGCTTCAACCCCCCAGGCCAAAGAGGAAGAATGGCGCGCATGCGCAGTTCACCCCTGGGTGTTTACAACTGTTGCCAGCCAGGGGTTACAGGCTTCAGTTTTCAGCGAAACCTCCGTCTTTCAATGGCGCCAAGGCTTTGGAGAGCGATGAGAGCCTCTGTCTGTTTATGATGTTTTGTAGGGGAAACACAGCGACTATCGAGCAAAATTATTTGTCATTGATCAAAATCCTTAACAATCAATCATCGATAATCGAAAATTGATGCCCATTCCTACCATTTACCCAACGAAACCTAAATTAAGACCAAAATAACTAAGTCTCCTATTCAACATCAACTCTCATCACAACACAGCGGCTTTATCAGGTGAGGGAAGTTTTACCTACGTTTTAGCAGCTTATACTCAGGCTGACGTTCCTCAGGGGACCCGAACTGTCGCTTTGAGGCTCCCAGGCTTCCAGGTCCTCAAACGTCGGTTAACTTAGGCTGTGGAAAGTCTCTTGGTTTTGGAAAGGAACCACTGCTTTGGGAAGAGCTTTGGCAAGTGGCTGGCAGCGCTGGATCCGATGAATGTTTGATGGAGTTGCTGGTCGAATAGTAGCTCCTCTATTTGGTTGTGGCTAGTCGCTCATATTATGGTTGAAAACAATCTCGTCGGCCGCTCGATATTCTTATCAAAGTTATTATTAACACATGGAGCATGGACTGGTGGCTGGAGAGGTGCCAGTTCACCGTCTGGGCACTGCCGAGGTGCCCTTGAGCAAGGCACCGAACCCCCCATGTGTGTGTATTTCGGACCTGTGTGTTATTGACAACTCAGGCAGATTAATAAAGTATATTTAAAAAAAAAAAAAAAAAAAAAATTTAAATTATAAAAAATGTTGCAAAGGTAGAATGTTACTGAAGGCACAGAAAACAAAGGAAAACTCAGGACAGACTAGGCAATCCTGGACGTGGCGAGCAAAACTTAAAAGTAATTTTGATTGTAAGAAAAGAAAATGTTACGTGGGAACCGAGTATAAGAGCGTAACGGGTTAAAGCATAAAGAGTATAACTAGAAGGAAGGATGGCAAAAGAATGGAAGCAAAAGAGAGAAAAATGAAAAAGGGAAAGTAAAAGTAAAGTGAAGTAAAAGTAAAAAGTGAATTAAAAGTAAAATAAAAGAAAAAAGTGAGCGAGATGCGCCGAGCTCAACAGAATAATCCGACCAGGTTGAGTGGGTGTGTTTGGGCGACATAACTCTATGTCGAAGGAAACTTAAAGCCCCTACGAGGAACTTTAATTTTGAGTTGATTTTGGCGATCCTGTGAACAAAAGCGGTAGTGTTTTGCCGGAATGAAGCCTACATTTCCCATGAGCTCTAGCACATATTGTCGTAAAGACGCTTACGTGGCTCGCGCATGTGTTTGTTTTGGGGATGAATGAAACAACAAGACGGGAAAACTTTGCCCCCGCTCCTATCGGGGATCCCAGCTCACCTCTGCCGCGCCCCAGCTCCACCTCTCCGGCGTAAGCGCCACCGCCGCCGGGGTAAACGCACCGGTCGGCTGGTAAGGCTGAAGGCCTGTTTGGCAAGCACTTCCACGGCATCTTGGACTGAGTATGGAGCGGTGCCTCACCTCTTTATTTCTCGGCACTCGCTGGACTTTCTCGACGCCTGGCTGGTACCTGTCGTTGGCCCGGATGAGGTGTTCCAGCCCCGTGGCCCCTGCTCTCCTCGTCCCCGCTGGCGTGGGGTGAATCTGCGCAACCTGCAGCCTCTGTGTGTGGCTCCCCGGACAGCTAACGCTGTGGACCCGTCGGCTCCTGCCAGGATTGGGCTGGTAAATGCTAGATCGCTAGCAGACAAAACGTTTATCCTGAAGGATTTCCTGACTTCCTGAGGATTGGATTTTCTCTGTGTGACTGAGACGTGGCTGACTGTTGGTGAGTCCAGTGCTTTCACAGAACTTTTACCCGATGATTGCTACTATTTTAACTCCCCGCGGATGTCGGGTCGAGGAGGAGGAATAGCGACTATTTATAAGAGGCACTGTCGAGGAGGAGGAATAGCGACTATTTATAAGAGGCACTATAAATGTAAGCAGCTAGGTAAGATGATGTGTGCCGTAAATCGTTTCGTCCTAGAAGCGACCTGGGGCGGACTTGGAGACAGTTTCCTAAAGGTATGGATATACACTATCCATACACACTATATAGAAATAGCTCATGCTTTCGCTGGTCTCACGCAAGCACGCACACGTAAGCGCGGAGCACAGAGAAGCAGTCAGAGCTACAGGCTACAGTGAGGCTAAAAACAGAGTTCATACGACGTTTTTCGAAACAACTTTTTATGTCGGGGCTTCAGGACACTTGGATCACTACGGATGAGCATGTTGGAGATATTTTGTGGTTTCAATTTTGTGTTCTTGGACGTTAGTCTGGGGCGCCGTCAGCCATTAGGTGTGCTAGCCGCTCCCCCCGCCGATCTCCGCAGGGGATGTGAGAACTCTAAAACTTCACCAGAGCCTCCCTCGGCATGAGGGTGAGTAGATAATGGCTGAAATTTCATTTTTGGGTGCACTATCCCTTTAAAAGCATAGTTACTGACCTTAGTCTGGTAGTTAATCTGGCTGAGTTGTCAAAACGCTGGATTTTCCCAGGATGGTAATCAGCAAACTGAGATCTAGATGGTTTCCAATTGATCCCTTTACCACTCTTGATGCCAGGATGACGGTGAAAGAGTTCTTTAACTTTGAGGTGAGACCGCGGGCAAAGCCATAAACATTTGACTCTCAGAGTGGCCCATCTCACTTCTGTCCATTTACTTAATCCTACAGTATTAATATATGATTGTATATGTGTGTGACTATAATAATCATATGTTTATAATAACAGTAGAGGTATGACTAATAATAACAGCAGTAGGAGGCATCAGGCAGGACCACGGCAGCGGCACAACCACGACACATCATCTGTAGCTGCAACATGAGTTAACCTTTGAGATAGTGGAGCACAAAGGCTCCGGAGAAGAAGCCGAGTTAGTGACGTGCAGTAAAACCGAGTTAGCGATGTGCAGTAATAGGACGTGAATGTTAGCAAGTGAAGAAGAAACAACTTTTCAGAAACTAAGGAGAGAGGGAGAAGGAGAAAAGGGGCTTGGTGTATTATATAGGAGGTCTCCTGGCATTCTAATCTTATGTCAGTCTAACAAGGGGCTAGACCAAGACAAGCCTGAGCCAACCCTAACTATAAGCTGTATCTGGTATCTGTATTTGGAGGCGGCAGTAGCTCAGTCCATAGGGACTTGAGTTGGGAACCGGAGGGTCGCCTGTTCAAGTCCCCGTCCAGACCAAAATATGGAATGTGGACTGGTAGCTGGAGATGTGCAAGTTCACCTCCTGGGCACTGCCGAGGTGCCCCTGAGCAAGGCACCGAACCCCCCAACCGCTCGGAGCGCCTGTCATGGGCAGCCCACTCTGACATCTCTCCACTTAGTGCATGTATAGGTCCAGTTTGTGCATGTGTGTGTTCGGACCTGTGTGTAATTGACAGAGTGAAAAAATTGAATTTCCCCTCGGGGATTAATAAAGTATGTAAAATTAAAAAAAATAAATTAAAATTAAAAAGGAAATTCTTAAGTCTAGTCTTAAATGGTCTGACGAGTCCACAGTTTAATTATTATTATTTTTTCAAAATCATAGACATCATGTCATCATCAGTGAAAGCACCATGAATACTTAAAGGTACATACAGGTTTTGGAACAACATATGCTGCCATCCTAACGCCAAGGCCACACTGCCAACGAAGTGCTGCGAAGCGCAGCGCACCGAAATTCTCGCGCGAGCCCGTTCACATCAGACGCGCATTTCTCCACGCCGGTCGACAAGCGCTCCTGCTCCCAGCTGTTGTGTCCGTCACATTTGGGGCTGTTTTTCCATCATGGGTATCTCTCTGTTTGTGTGTGTGTGCCCCAACCCCCACCCCCTATAGCCGGCCCACACACATTCTCTCTCTCTCTCTCTCTCTCTCTCTCTCTCTCTCTCTCTCTCTCTCTCTCTCTCACACATGTGTGTGTGTGTACACACACACAAACACACAAGAGGTGAGTTTGTGTACGA
>NC_065507.1:43267673-43298962 GCF_006386435.1 Epinephelus moara | reverse complement strand
TGTGTGTGTGTGTGTGTGTGTGTGTGTGTTCATCTCTCTCGCGCTCTGTTTAGATACCACTGACTAATAAGTATAGCCTATATTCCTGCCCGGCTTGACCCATTCGCTCGCGGCTCGCGCAGAAAATAGACCAGGCGCCGAAACAATCGCTGCGGAGCCGATGACACAATCGGTTAACATGAGTGCCGAAAGGAAACTGGATTCGCTTCGAGGCTATTCGCAGCGCTTCCGCGTCCGTTGTGGCCCTGGCGTAACAGTGTCTTTTTCAGGGACGTCCCTGCTTATTCCAGCAAGACAGTGAGACACATTCTGCACGTAATAATAGCATGGCTTCATAGTAAAAGAGTGAGACTACTAGACTGACCTGCCTGCAGTCCAGACCCGTTTCCTGTTGGAAAATATGTGGCTTATTTTGAAGCGCAAAATTCGACAATAGAGACCCCGGACTGTTGAGCAACTGAAGTCATATATTGGGCAAGACTGGGAAAGAATTTCACTTTCAAAACAGTGAGTGTCTTTTATTCCCCAAAGGTTACTGACTGTTGGTGAGACACTGTCCAGCTGTCTTTGTGATGGTGTCTGTGTGGTGAGTCCAGGTCAGGTCCTCACCAATATGAACCCTGACACGCATTTTATAGTTCTGCCTTGAATCGACGCTGTAGCTATGGCGTAGGCTCCACATCGACGTAGAGCCTACGTGGTAACCTACGCCGTAGCCTAATGTGCACCTCCCCAGAATTGTAACTATGCGTTGTAATGACGCAGACCTCCTGTCTGTTGCTGTATACTGACACCATTTCCCTCAGTGGGAACGGAGCTTGTATTTACTTTTAGTTCACAGATAAGAAACAATAAATTGTGAAGACAGCAAGGCCTCTATTAAAATAGCATTTTAAGTCTTGTGTGTGATTTATCCTTCAGGGATTAATACTTTGGGATTTATCCTGGCTTCATATGAGAAGAGGAAATCTCCACTCGTCGCTAGACTAATTTATACAATGTAAAATGCCATAGGCTTGTGCTAATAAAGTTAGCATTTTGTATTTGTTTGGAAAACATGTTTAGTGTGACAGTTGTTTTGTCGGTGAACCTTGTGAGTTGTAATAGAGCCAAATTGTGTGCTGTTACCTTTGTTAAATGTTGCTGTTGTTCCTGGTTTATATGAGAAGAGGGAAAGATCGCTGGCCGCTAGGCTAATCAATACAATGTAAAATGCCATAGGCTTGTGCTAATAATGTTAGCATGTTGTATTTGTTTAAAAAAACATATTTAATATAAGACAGTTGTTTTGTCAGTGAAGTTTGTGAGCTGCAATGGAGCCAAATTGTGTGCCGTTACCTTTGTCCCTGGTTTTATATGAGAAGATCACTAGTTGCTAGGCTAATTTATACAATGTGGAATGTTAGCATGTTGTATTTGTGGGGAAAATGTGTCCGGATTAACACAAGTGTTTGTCTGTGAATGCTGCAAGTTGTAGTGAAGTCAATTTGTGTACTTGTGTTTGAAATTGTCTCCATGAAGCCATATTTAATGTGTGTTTTGGGTGTGTTTTGAATCAATTAAACTTTACAGCACTTCACAGAAACCTCCTCTGCCGACTAGTTTTTTGGAGTTGTAACTGCAGAGTGACACAGACACACCACCGCAGAAGTAAAAATGCTCACAACTGCATAGGCGACGTGTGGAGGCTACGTGCGTAGGGTCTACGCACAACCATAAATCTCCTTTGAGGAAGCTGCTGACTTTCTCCACCGTAGTCCCACTGACTGAGATGGGGTCATGTCTTTATGTCTGTTGCTTCTTGTAGTCCACAGTCAGTTTCCTTGTTTTGCTGACGTTGAAATGGAGGTTGTTGTCATGGCACCAAGATGTCTTCCTCACTGTAAGCTGTGTCATCGTTGCCAGAGAACAGGCCGATGATGGTTGTGTAGTCAGCTAACTCAATGAGTTCCAGCACACTCCTGATGTAATGTGGAAGATGACCACAGGATGGAGAGTTTTTGATAATATAAGCTTGTTAATATGACCTCTTTTATTTACAGGTCAGAGGTGGACCACAGAGATTGAGTCTTATATTAAATAAATAAATTAAAACAATGGTCACAAAGGCATACACGCTATAAATACTGCCAGACATAAGTGTTGTTTTTGGTTACTGCTAATTTTTGCAAGCTGCATGATGAAATACATTTTTCCACTCAAACATGTTTTCATGACTGGACCAATGTTTAACCTCAGAACTCTTCCTTAGCCCAAAGGGCAAGATAGAAGAAGCTTCACTTCTTTAAAGTCAGTCTTGTAAAGTTTGTCTGCTCTGTGACTTAACAAATTACCCACAACTGTGCAAAGGCGTCACTCACCCAGTATCGCCTTTCATGTACAGGCTGTCACAGAAACATGCAAACTTCACATACATCCTGTTAGATCTAAACACACCAAAGTCCTTAATCATTCTCTCTGTAAACATCCACAGGCTGCGGTTAAGAGGACACACTCTTACTTTACCCGTGAACACACACATTGAACGCTGTGATGTGGCAACTCCTGTGCTGCTAACAGAGTTTCTGTTGCAGTCATTATGGTGGTGCAGAGGATTACAGCTGTTTTAGCCACACTACACACTCCCAGTGAGATACAAGCTTGGTGAGGCTCCTCTTTCAGTTTTATTTGAATGCCAATTCTGATTCACACAGTGCAGGTGTGCTTGTTATCACACCTCGTTCCTTCCTTGTTTTTTTCTTTCTTTTAGTTTTAGAAGTATATGGGATATTTCTGAGTTGTGTTTTTTGCAAGGTTTTAAGTAAGCACAGAAGGTGCCTTAGTCTCTGGCTCTTGAGTGGTTTTGAAGTGTTTGTGACAGTTGCTAAGCCAACACCCTCTGTAATGGCCTGGCAGAGTATGAACATACACGTGTACACACACACTTTCACACACTCACAAGATGGGGAATTCTAACTGGTTGTATGGATGCTGACAGAGTTGTTGAGGCGATGTAGATTACTGCCGTCTTACCATGGAGAGGTGTCATCCACCACAGCCTGATAAGAGGCAGACTGTTGTAGACTAATAGTCTGTATGCATACGTGTTGAGATGAAATGACCTGCTTGAAGAAAATTGTCTGCAGCAAGTGTCAGTGGATGTGCTGGGGATGTGGAGCTGTATTTGTTGCAACTCATAATGTAATAAAATCATGAGCACATAACGTAATAACGGCTTTGCGCGTAATGTAATAATGTAATAACCTATTACATTATGAGCCTTACTGGCGTCGCTCATAGTGTAATAACAGTTCATAATGTAATAATGGCTCATATTGTGAGAAAACTGCTGCATTATCATCATTTTTACATCTTAGAGGTGCAAATAAAGTAAACGGCATGGGTTTCAGCGCATAGTTAACTAAATTAGTGAAACCAAGAATTATTTAATCGTAATTGCATTCTCACATTTTATTATGTAAGATGTATAAAGTTGAGCCACTAGGTGGCACCCATGTTATGTATTCTGGACCTTTGAGAATGCCATGCTCACTTCCACTGTCTGATTGTTGCAGGTAAGCAGTTGGTTGAAAGTTTAAATTTGGCAGATGAAGACTGCTGCATAAGTATTAGTAGGTTATACAGAGTGGCTGGACGCAATAGTGGCCTTGCGTCCAATATCAGGCAGCTCTTCAGCCAAAATGCCAGGTGGATTACAGCCTGGATCATGACTAAACATATATCCTTTGGATGGGTCCATATTAAAGACATTCATTGGAAGAAGTAAAGTTTTCTTCTCTTTTTTTTTTTTTAAATCCCATTCTCTTCGTTAAGCCTTTTTTTTTTTTTAAATCCCATTCTCTTCGTTAAGCCTTGATCTGAGTGAACACTGGCACAGTCACTGACAAATGAGCCCCCTGGACTTGATTTTTGTTGGCAACTATAATTTATGGTTATGTATTATTTATGCATATTGTTTAGTTAAATTTATTTGGACTGTTTTTACTTGGGTGTCCTGCCAGGCTGTGTTTACATTTTAAGAACTTTTGAGCTGGTTCACTGTTATTACATGGTTCTAAAACACTCTTCTCATTCTTGCACAAGTTCCAAAATAAAGTAGTAACCTATAAACAAATCACAGTCAAACACAAACACAGACCTCTGCCCTTGAGTGCTTGACCCTTGACCTAAAAATGATGATAATGCAACACTTTTCTCACAATATGAGCCATTATTACATTATGTTATGTTATGCTGTTATTACATTATGAGCGGCGCCAGTAAGGCTCATAATGTAATAAGTTATTACATTATGCACAAAGCTGTTATTACGTTATACGCTATGCACAAAGCTGTTATTACGTTATACGCTCATGATTTTATTACATTATGAGCCGATTATTACATTCTGAACTTTTATTACATTTCTGTTATTACATTATGAAGCGTTATTACATTATGAGCCATTATTACATTATGAGTATTACAAAATGTTGTATGTCCAGTTTTGTCCCAGACATGTTGAGGTGTTAACTTGTAACTTTAGATAGGAAGTTTCCTTAATACAGACACCAGAGTGAAGTTTTAAGTTACCAATGCATTGTAGGATTTTTTTGTCCCCTCCCAAACAAAGTTGTCCGTTGTTTTCCTCAGAACTTTTTAACAAAACTGGCTTGAAAGTTTTAAAATTGACAGAATGTTGGGTCTGTGCTAAGGTCAGGCTTCTTTTCGCTGACACATTGGTATCTCTATATCCCTCATCAATACAAATTTGTGGGGTCAATAAGAAGCTGTTCTTTGATTCTGAGGAGCTGACACAGATTCTGGTGTTTAAGTCTTTTCAGTAATATTTTCTCCAGTGTAGGTGGACAGGACAGTTTTCAGTGTGAAATCACATCATTGTCATTTGGGAAAAATCTGTGAAAAAGTATCAGCCAAATCCTCAATTATAGCGATTATTGGTATGTGTGTTTAAGTTGTAATAGGTTGCTGCATTTTTCATTTTATCTTCAGATGGATATTGATGATTGATCACTGAGATGACCTGAAAACACTTGGATGTCAAAATCTTGCCATATGTTGATGGTTAATACTGCGATTTTGTATGCAGTAATGGGAAGTAACCGATGGCTAGTATTTCTCTACAGTGTTGACACACAACTTCGAATGCCTTCTATATTATTCTTTTTTATTTCATCCCTTACATCTTCTAGTAAAGACACACAGTGTGAATATCTCAGAATATGTGGGGATAACAGTTTGACAGGAGAGAGCATTATTGCAATTATTTGATAATAATGTTAAAAGTAATTCATGTCTGCTTTCAAACATAAAGTCTCATGGGATCTTAAGTTACAATGTTAAATTGAAGTAAAATAAACTCATAATAATATGAGCATTCCTGCATCTTACTTTACTATTCAGTTCCATAGGGAGACAGATTCTTGTTGTCAAGGTCCTTGAAACTGATATCAAAATAAATAACATTCGACCTTTCCCACAAATCTTTTTGAAAGCACATCTAAATAATGCAAATATGTATGGAACAAACAAATATGCAAAGGTAGATCAGTAGATCATATAGGCCAGGCGGCTTGCCTTACATTGAGCTGTGACAAAGATGATTGCACACACAAGCAGAGAGCCAGACCCTGGACTGCCAGTTTCTGACCTCATGATTGTCACAGCTGCAACAGGGACAAACCAATTCAATGAGCTATGCTTGCTAGTATTAACAATAAAGGCATCAGTTAGCTAAAGGTAAAGTCTTTGATATTAACAGTTAACGTTAGTTAATGAGTCAGCAGCTAGCATTTTACAGTGAATGAGCTGAAGATCATGTTAATGTTACGTCAGCTATGAGGAGTCAAAACTTGGCAACAGCTCAAATCATGTTACTATCAGTAGCCACTGACTGACTCCTCTTCATCCCCTATGGGACATAAGGTTGCAATGACATCTGTTCATCACAGTTTGTCATTGGCAATATGCGGTGCCTCTCATCCATGACAGCTGTATCTTGTTCAGACCACACACCAGCTAGCAGGGCTAGCTAGCTTTTTGGAGGGCCCTATGCAAAATATTGTTTCACCCCCATTGCAATCTCTCATGAATACACACCATATCTGCATCATATTCCATTATATGCATATATATGCATGTATATGTACATGCATGTATATGTACATGCATAAGTGTGTGTTGTAATCTGAGTCTCTCTGTTCTTTTATGTGGTAGACGTTCCAGCTGCGTTTGGATGTTCATGTGAGTTCCTGTGTGTATATCCATCTGGCTTGATAATCTTTATAGCTCGGCACTCTGCTTATATATACTGATATTGCTGCCCAGACCTACTGTAACCGGACGTTTTTGTCGTGGAAATGCAGCCCCCACCAACTGGTTCACCCTACATCCCCACATTTACACTGTCATCTCTGTCAGCAGTGTTGTCGCTGTTGTTCTCGGCTAGTAACCACCTCAGCCACATCCATGTTGAGAGCTGTGTGCAATCCCAGCTCACATTGTGAATTATATATATATATGTACACCAATCAGCCAAAACATTGAAATCACTGACTGGTGAAGTGAATGACATTGATCGTTTTGTTACAATGCCATGTTCTTCTGAGGAACCTCGAGTCCTGGCATTCATGTGGATGCCACTTGACACGCACCACCCACTCAAACACCATTACAGACCAATACACCCCTCTATTGGCAACGGCACTCCCTGACAGTGTTGGGAATGTTACTTTAAAAAGGTAATTAGTTATTAGTTACTTTCCCCAAAAAGTAACTGAGTTAGAAACTGAGTTACTGCACTATAAAAGTAACTAATTACCTGGAAAAGTAACTATACCGTTACTTTTTTATAAAATGCCCAAATATGTCAAATTGCTTCGACACCCTTAAAAAGTATTAAAAAGTCTTAATCGCGATTTTATGAAGTATTAAGTTTTCTTAGCATTCAAGCTTTGACAAAAAGTATCCATGAAAGTATAATTTATTTTCCTCCTCGCGACTATTACAAACAACGATGTGTAGGTAGGCACACTTGGACTGCCACTCGGGGCTGTGCGCGTACCTGTGCGACATCACGCGACGGCGCACGTTCAGGCGCCAAACAGAGGAGCAAAAGACAATAAAAAATCCTTTTCATCTTATCTGAGTTCTGTTGTATATTTGTGCTCCATAGATTTAATTGCAAACTACAACTGTTTAGTAAGTTAAAGATGCATTGCTGCTAACGACAGCTTGAAGTGGCGATGAGGTCTTAAGGTTTTTTTGGAAGGTCTTAAAAAAGTCTTAAAAAGGTATTAAAATTAAGCTCAGGATTCCTGCATATACCCTGTATCTACACTAGTTAAAGAACCTCCATTAATCGTGCAATTTAAATGTGAAAAGTCTTACTGACTGACCGTCACCTGTGTGTATGCGGAGAAGGAGAGGGGCAGAGGGAGCAGAGCTGTGGAAACACAGTGCAGTCCGACATACTATCATGTGTTTAAATAACTTATTAGACGGATATATATAGAGAGAAAGGCGACATTTAGAGAGTAAGCCCAAATAAGCAACTCCACTTTAGACACAAGCCCAAAGTCGCGGCTAATAAGCGGACCTGACAACCCTGCTTGTGTGCTTGTGAATACCCACCCTACTCTGCCTCTGATTGGTATATGATGAAATTTTATTCTCCCTATGCCAATCATCATCACTTACGCTTCCCCTTCACCTGCCCTCACCACAGAAAAAAAAACTGTAGAGCTCCACTGAGAAGGAGCTTGCTTGGGTGAAATCCGCTTCAGTGAACTCAAGTAAATCTGAGTAATGGTGCATTTTATTGTGAGTAATGGTAACGGCGTTATAACGGGGGAGACAGTAACTTTTTTGATTACTCGTTACTGAAAAAAGTAGCGCCGTTAGTAATGCCGATTATTTATTGTCCCAGGCAGGACAATGCACCATGCCACACCACAAAAACTGCTCAGTTATGGCACGGGGGATGTGATAAAGAGCTCAAGGCATCAACCTGGCCTCCAAACTCCCCAGATCCCAATCTAATTGAAAATCCATTGGGCATGCAGGCTTACCTCACAACCCAAAGGACTCAAAGGATCCACTGACAACACCTTGGTGCCAGACAACACAGGACACCCGCAGAGGTTCTGTCGCCATGCCTTGACAGGTCAGAGGCCCCACCGTAGATAGGACTTGGCTCTGACCCATTGGGGCCTGGACAAAGGACCTCCGGGGTTCCAGTTTGTCCCACAGATGCTTGATCAGACTGGGATCTGGGGAATTTGAAAGCTAGGTCAATGCCTTGAGCTCTTTGTCATGTTCCTTGGGCTATTCCTGAGCAGTTTTTGTGGTGTGGCATGGTGCACTGCCTTGCTGGTGGGATTCTGTCATCGGGGGTGCTGTTGCAATCAGTGGGGGTACATGATCAATAACGATATTTGGGTGAATGTGAGGACCAAAGGTTTCCCAGCAGAACATTGCATTGTAATGAAATGATCAATGTTATTCACTTCACCTGTCAGTGGTTTTAATGTTTTGGCTGATTGGTGTATATACTCTGAATATGGTATATATCACATTTGAATGAAGTTTTATGATATGAAAATAAAATAATAATAATAATAATCATAATAACTCAGAGTGAGCTGTTCTGCGTTTTCTGTTTTGTGAACAGAGGGGTGCTCTCATTTCATTCTTATAGTTTGGGTTCTTGGTTCTTTGGTTGTATGCACACTTAAGAGAGAGATAGCTGCAGTACTCTGAAGCTTAGTAAGTCCATAAGACTCATGAGGCAGACAGCTGCGGTAAATAATTTGACAAGATCTGTGATAGACATGGTGATACACAGCTGATCCTAGGTTTCATCTGAGGCTTTCACTAGGTTAGTAAACGTGTTTGTGAATTCATTTTTAGATCCTGAGATACTTCACATAAAAACGTTTACTTCAGTTTGTTTTGCAGTTTTTCAGTTCAAGTAGTGCTGGATCACTCTAAGCTTGTGTAGGCTACCTTTATGGTTTTATTGCTGCATGTTATGGCAGCCCATGAACAAGCACCTGTTATTGTCCGATCCCTTAAGCACCTGCTCCATCCAAACCTCCAATATGTCCAGGTCTGTGTTAGTGAGCTGACTCGCTAGTGAATATGCCCCAGATATCTGTTCACAGCTTATGGTATTACATTTGAGAGATTAAAACAAAAGAGCAGACACTGTGATTCCACAAAAACATCAGAGCAACAAATGAAATGAATATAATGAATAACAGTGTGCAGGGAAAACAACTTTGAAAAAGCAATTTGGCATATTACATACGCTGGGCCACTAATGTAATGGTGGGGATGTTGTTGATGGCAGTGGATGTCACACAGAGCCACGTAAGGCGAGGATGAGCGACGGGGTAATGCACAATAACCCAGCGCATTAACCTCCATCCCGTCCCTCTTCTTATTTTAATCCAACAAATTCTATTATTCCCCCTTGCAGGTCCATTTGCCTGTAGAGGAATCCTACCCTACTGCCAACCTCTTTTTATTCCAGCTATCAGTGTTCGTATAACCTGCTTGTATCTCCAGTGTTAATCTATCACCGCTGGGCTTCAAGCACTTTGAATAAAAACCGCTCTAAATCCGCCACTTTGAAAAGGCTACTAATTGCACAAAAGAGCAATCATCCCCTCAGATGGGTTAAAATACTTTAAACAACCAGATTAAAGCACTAGTAAAGTGATAATGCAGGTTTCACTGTAATTTAACGCATAAAAGAAATGCAAAAATGGGGCATTCTGCGCTTAAAACAGTGTGCTATTACACACGCTAGACACTGCCAAGAGTCTCACAGGCCACTGACCTAATACACTGTCATCACATGAGAAGCCTAAACCAGGCTGGGCAGACACAACCACATATCCATTTAAGTGCTCAAAACTGTGGCTGTATTTCCACTGTAAAGACCATAAATACAGTAAACTTTAAAATCATCCCAGTGTTTCTCCCTGAATTTAATTTCAAGCTTTGCAAATGTGCTGGAATGCACTTGTTTGATCAGTTAAGCAGGTTAAGGAATAGCAGTTTTAGGAAAGAAAAAAAAAAAGCACTCGCAGTCCTTGGATTTTTCATCATCCGTGAAGCAATGAAACACTTCACTTAACCGTTAACTATTAACAGCCAAGAATACTTTTGACTGGTTATGCATGATGGCCCATAGAGTAATTTTCTCACTCTTTAGTTAACTGCACTGTGCACCAACAACACTGGTGGGAGCTAGCAAGCGGCACTGCTCACTCTGCGATTAATGCAAGTAACGCTGTCCCAACCCAACACCTTTGCTGTTGAAACATGGTGGCCATCCTCTGGTCTCCCTCCAGATAGCCCTGGTGAGAAATTGGCAAAAATTTGAGCTGCAAACCCCTTTTAACATTGTTAACTATGGTATCATTATTAGCTGTGTTTGCACCGATAGCAGTGTCAACACAGCTAGTGGTGCATAGTTAATCATGTTAAAGGGTTTTGCGGCTCAAAATGAAGCTGCTGACTCACAAGGACTACCTGGGGGAAACCATGGATTACCAGAACCATCCAGGATGCCATGAACACGCATACTCAAGCTCATCTGGAGTCTCAATGTAAGAAGAGCCAATTGCTAGCTCAAATATGTAACAAAAAGTTGAAATAGTAGGAATAGTTGGAAAGGGCAAATGGGTGTGATTACTATGAATGTCACTGAAAATTTGAATAATACTTAAAATGCATGAAAGATGTGATGCTTTGTTAGGTCTGAGTGGAATTTCTATCTGAAAGTATTAAGAAGTAGAAAAGATTTTATAAATGAAAATTTTAAAAAAAAGCCTGTCAAAGTCCTTTGTCTGTGTGTGTGTCTCAAACTGCACAAATTAGCTCATGTCAATCACTTGTGTTTCTGTCTGCAGTCCAAGGTCGCCATTGTAATGCTAACTGCTGATTGACTCCTGGGTCATAGTTAACTTCATAGAGACTGAGTTGAGGCACACCTTTTAAATATCTGCTTCCCTGTCAAAACCTGAAACTTACATTGCATTTACTTTACACTGTGAGAGATAGGACACCCTGATGAACTCATTGTGTGAAATCTGTTTGTGTAGTGTCAAAAATGTGAGCATTGCTGCAGGTTGAAAAACTGGCACTGTTTTCTTACAGAGATTTCTGGTCTCAGTGAAAGTTTCTCTTTAATCTGGCTGTGAGCTTTCTGTCCAAGACACACCAATGTAAACATTTTTACTAAGCTCCAGAAGGGTCAAATGTTTAAATATGGAAGATGTGGAACATTTAAATGTTTGAAAGGAGTTTTAGCTGAGAGTATGAATGAGTACATCAATCAATCAATTTTATTTATAAAGCCCAATATCACAAATCACAATTTGCCTCACAGGGCTTTACAGCATACGACATCCCTCTGTCCTTATGACCCTCGCAGCGGATAAGGAAAAACTCCCCAAAAAAACCCTTTAACGGGGGAAAAAAAACGGTAGAAACCTCAGGAAGAGCAACTGAGGAGGGATCCCTCTTCCAGGACGGACAGACGTGAGATTTTAAAATTCATGCAAATGTCTTAATTGTGAACAAATCATCCATTCATTTGAATGCAGAATTGTTACCTGAATATATAAGAAATTTCTGAAAGTTTGAAAGGTACGAAATATTAAATTGCAGCAATAATGTCCAAATAGATTTAATAGAGTTTTTTTTTTTTCTTTCATTTTTTTCTTGAAGCTTAGATATCATACTGTATTAGCACTAGCATCAGAACATTCCTGACAAAACCTAGCCCAATACACAGCCAGGATTTTTGATATACTAGGGTTATACATTCCCCAAACAAAACCCTCAACACTCAGAACATTTTGACCAGAAACCAAAAAGGATGTCTTTTAAATGTTTTAATCATCTGAACTTTTTATAGTTTGTCTAATCAACTGTGCAAATAAACTCTTTGTATTCTGTAATTTTGGGCCTAATAAAAGTCTTATTGAAACATTTAGTCTAAAATACTGAAAGTGGCTTATAAAATAACCACTATATGCAACTTTTTAATTATAAAATGCAAACTTCCTTGTGGTTGCTAACACAGCCACAGAGCAAAGGAAATGACATCATGGGCTTCTGCCCACGTGGTATTAATCGGTATCCCCAGCCCTCTCCTGTTGACACTGTCACAGTAAGTGTAGGCAGCTCATTTGCATTGCGATGCCACTGAACCTTTATTTTGAGCTCAGTAGATTTTACTTTGTGGTTCGGCTGGAACTTCAACCACTGGACCACCCTTCTCCCTCCTATTTTACCCCTGTAATGGGAAAAAAACAGTTTCATGCAGTTGGAGTGGATTATTTTTCTTACAATGTGAACAAATATGTTTGTGCTTGTGTTGTTCAGCAGAAATCTCCACAAGCTTTTATTTATTTATTTTTTATAAAAAATGGGACAATATGTATTAATAAACAATTACTTGTAAATACATGAGATTATAGCCAGGCGGCTAATTTCTGTCTCCAGTCCCATGGCAGGTTGAAGTTAAACACAGAGAAGGCAACAATAAGAAAATAATCTAAGTCAAACAGAATAAGACAAGCAAAACAACATACACAGAAACATGGTAGACCAAGAGTTGGGAGACCATAGGAATTTTTAGATATCAAGTGTCTCAAAGTGTCTGCTTGTTTAAGTACTTGTTATATTGCACATTGCTCAAAATTGCACCAAATAATTAAGTGCTAGATTGAATTGCACGATGCCCATAGCACACGAATGCAGGTGTGTGTCTAAATATTGCACATAATTAGCATACATAAGAATAAGAATAAGAATAACTTTTTTCATTCCTAAGGGGAAATTCAATTATCTGTCAGCTCATCTGTTATATGTCAAAGAATTATAAAGCCTGATGGCTGTTGGTATAGGATCTTCTGTATCTCTCTGTCCTGCATCGAAGAGAGAGGAGCCGGCCACCACATTTTTTTTGGTCCCTCAAGGTGTTGTGGAGTGGATGATCTGGGTTGTTCATGATGGCCTCGAACATCTTCAGTGTGCATCTCTCCACCACCTCCTCCAGTGTGTCCAACCTTACTCCAGTCACAGAGCCAGCTCTTTTGACTAGTTTGTCCAGCCACCTTGCATCTTTGTGTCTGATGCTTCCTCCCCAGCAGACTGCAGCATAAAACAACACACTTGCCACCACAGACTGATAAAACATCTGCAGCATCTTACTACAGATGTCAAGAGATCTGAGCTTCCTCAACAAAAAGAGCTGGCTCTGCCCCTTTTTGTAGAGAGCGTTTGTCTTTAGGGACCAGTCCAACTTATTATCCAGGTGTACACCTAGATACTTATAGCTTGGCACCACCTCGATGTCCACCCCACAGGTATTCACTGGCTGAAGGGGGGGCTTGGACCTGCGGAAATCTACGGTTATTTCCTTGGTCTTTGATGTGTTCAGGAGGAGACAGTTCTTGTGACCCCAGTCACTGAAGGCTTTTTTCAGGTCCCTATATTCAGACTCCTGCCCATTCCTGATACATGCCACAATAGCAGTGTTGTTCGAGTATTTCTGGATGTGGCAGGACTCAGAGTTGTATTTGAAGTCCGCCGTGTACAGTGTGAACAGGAATGGAGCCAGGACAGTCCCTTGTGGAGCCCCCGTGATGCTCATTAATGTCCCAGAAACACAGTTCCCCAACCTGACATACTGTGGCCTTCCTGTCAGGTAATCTGTGATCCAGGAAATAAAGGAAGGATCCACTGCCATCTCTGTGAGCTTATCTTTGAGTATGTTGGGTTGGATGGTGTTGAATGCGCTTGAAAAATCAAAGAACATGATTGTCACATAAGCGGCAGGTTCCTCCAGATGAGCTAGGGCACGGTGAAGTATGTAGAGGACAGCATCGTTCACTCCAATGTGTTGTTTGTATGCAAACTGCGGGGGTTGAGTTTGTCTTTGACCTCAAGTCTCAGTAGGCGTAGAATCAGCCGCTCCAAGGTCTTCATGATGTGCGAAATGAGGGCTACTGGTCTGATGTCATTAAGTTCAGCTGGACATTTAATTTTTGGTGCCGGCACAACACAGGAAGTCTTCCACAGTGCCGGCACCCGCCCCAACTGTAGACTGAGGTTGAAGATCTTGTGGAGAGGTTGACACAGTTGGGCAGCACAGTCTTTGAGGAGCCTTGGACACACACCATCTGGGCCAGCAGCCTTCCCAGAGCAAAGTCTTCCCAGCTCCAACCTTACCCCCATCTCTGTGACAGACAAGGGTGGAGGCACAGGTGTAAGAGGGGGGGTGGCTGCCACATTGGAGTTGTACACAAGTTGTGGAGGTGGAGGTGATGGAGGAGGAGGTGGAGGAGGAGGAGAAGCAGCATTGGAAGTGGGAGTGGCTGCCGGATTGAATCTACTGAAGAACTGATTGAGTTCATCAGCTCTTTCTCCATCACCCACCACTGGCTGTCTTTTCTTGTTGTTGTAACCAGAGATGGTGTTGACTCCTCTCCACATTTCATGGATGTTGCTGTGTTGTAGATTCCTCTCCAGTTTCTTTTAATATTCCACCTTTGCCATCTTAAGTCTCTTCTTCAACTCATGTTGCACTTGTTTGAGCCGTGCTTGTCACCATCTCTAAAAGCTGCCTTCTTCTCATTGAGGATTGCCTTTATGTCACGGGTAATCCAAGGTTTGTTATTGTGGAAACAGTGTACAGTCTTTGTAGGTGTGACTGTGTCTCTACAGAAGTTGATGTAATCAGTAAAACAGTCAACCTGTCTATCAACGTCCATGATATTCTCCTCTGTTTACAGCGGCACATCTCAGTCTGTGCATTCATAGCAGTCTCTTAGAGCCTCAGTAGCCTCTGGTGTCCATTTCATGACTGTAAGTTTAGTTGCAGGCTGCCTCCACACACAGGGTTTGTAACATGTCTGCAGAAGAACCAAGTTGTGATCTGACCTGCCCAGTGGTGGTAAGGCAGTGGCTCCGTAAGCTTCTCTGACACTGGCATACAGTGGATAAAGGGTTTTATTTTCTCTGGTTGGACAGTTAACAAACTGTGAAAATCCAGTCAGGTGAGAGGAGAGGGAAACATGGTTGAAGTCTCCTGATATTATCAGTCGTGCCTCAGGATGTTTAGTCTGTATCTTAGCAACGAGTTCATGAAGAACTTCACATGGAACTTCAGCAGTTGCCTTGGGTGGGATGTACACAAGTATTGTTATGATATGACTGAATTCTCTTGGTACATAATATGGCCTCATATCAACTGCCAAAAGTTCAATATCTGGACAACACATCTTCTCCTTGACAGTAATATATGCAGGACTGCACCATCTCTGGTTCACAAATAAAGCCAGGCCCCCACCTTTTTTCTTGCCACTGGCATTAGAGTCTCTGTCCGATCGTATGAGAGTGAAGCCAGGTAGATCCGCGTTGGAGTCTGAGATGTTTTGATTCAACCACATTTCCGTAAAACACATGAGACTGCACTCACAGTATACTTTCTGAGTCTTCACCAATATCTGCAGTTCATCACCCTTGTTGGGCAGAGAATTGACATTTCCCATAATGACAGATGGTAGAAAGGGCTTATATCTCCACTTCCAAGCCTTCACCTTTGCACCAGCACAGCAACCATGAAAACACCTCTTCATCTCAGCTGGAATAGGATGGTGTCCTCCAAACTTGCTCCGTTTCAACGAAAAAAGCTCCTCTCTTGAATAAACTCTTCTCCTCACAGAAGTATCCATTAGTAGTTGAGAAAAATATAATAAAAATTCAGTAAAACTAAGTAAAATTGCAGAGCTACCAGACTTTGCTGCTACTAGTTGAAGCGCATGTTCTAAAAAAAGGTCTATTGTGTACGCACTACTGCATAAAATTGACAATGGTGTTCTAACAATTTGCCTCATAGACAAATAAACAATTCAAACAATTTAAACATTGTTAATGATCACAGTCCTCGTTTTCCAATAGCCATGCATTGAGATGTTTGGTGAAGGAGGTTGAGAGTTGGAAGTTCACGTAAAGTACTTGGTATTGTGTTCCAGGTCTGGGATGCACAGTAAGAGAATATTGCTTATAGTCCTTGTAGTTATTTCACACTTTATTTTGCTAAGTACAGAAAAATAGCATAGTTATCCCAAGGTGTACTTATGAAGACCAAATGAAGGTGGTATTTCCAGACACACACTCAACATCAGACAGCAAGAGACAGGAAATGATGCCCTTAATAACTGACACCTGTGAGTACAGTAGATCATGTGGCCAACGGTAGACAACATCTCTGGGTTGCCTAATACCTTATATGTGGTTTAAGCTTAACTTTAACTGTATTGTCCGTCTGTATTCTTAAGTACAGACTGTCTCTTTTCTCAGATCTACCAGATATGTGATATTCTACATTATCTTTAATTCAAATTATTTCTTTCAGTTGGCAGGGGAAGCCCAAGAGCTGTTCTCAGTGCGCCATGGTCCTGTGCGAGCTGCTCGCATTCTGCCAGCACCTCATATCAGTGAGTATCATCAGTACTTTAACCTCACCTGAAACATGAAACAACAAACTCCAAAGCATAGACTGCACATTGTGACTCCATGTGATGCTCTGATCTATATATTTGCATATTAGGGGTGTAAAGATCCATTGACCTTGTTCAGTCAATCTTGTTTGATGTATCATTTCAATAATCAACAATCCAATGTCATTGATGCAAAGTGACAAAACGGGAAAAGAAAATACAGGTCAACAGCCAAAATATTTCATATGCAAACACTACCGTTAAGTATGGAAGACGAGAACGGCCATGTATTTTTTATTTTTATTTTTTTGTGCACTGTTATGTCGTGATAACGACTTATTATTTTGTTATCTCGATATAACAAAGATTGTTTTCTCGTGATAACGATTTAATTATCTCGTTATCTTGATTTAACAAAGATTGTTTTCTTGTGATAACGAATTAAATATCTCGTTTTCTCGATATAACAAATATTGTTTTCCCGTGATAATTGTCAGGTCTGATGATTGCGCACTGGTTAATGTGATCATCTTGATTTCAGCCTACAAGAGCTGCTGTGGTCCTGCTAGATGCCTCCTGCTGCTGCTGTTATCATTAGTCACACCTCTACTGTTATTATACACGTATGATTATTGTCACATACCGTATATTTCCAAATAGTCACCCGGTGGCAAATAGCCGCTGGGCACCTAATAGCTGCCGGGGGTTTGACCCCATTTTGCGTATTAAACGCCGGTCTGATTAAACACTGGGGCGATTATTTCCTCATTCATTGCCTCAAGGAGGGACAGCCTGCCTGTAGGGCTGTCCCTCTTTGAGGGACTGTTTGCGCTTTTACACATGGGTCGGTGGTGAAGTGGCGCACATGACTCGTGCTGTGGACGGACGGACGGACAGACAACCACGTATCTAAAACAGGTAATCCATCTGGCTACATCTTTCCCACATCAAATATCCGTGATCACCTACACCCTACACCAATTCCGTGTCCTCTCACCACGGATGCTGTGATTTGATGGCCCGGTACTCATTTTAGCCCACTGTTAATATGCAAAATGGGGTCAAACCCCTGGCGGCTATTAGTTGCCTGGCGGCTATTAGTTGCCCAGCGGCTATTAGTTGCCCGGCGGCTATTTGCCACCGGGCGACTATTTGGAAATATATGGTATGTGACAATAATCATATGTGTATAATAACAGTAGAAGTGTGACTAATGATAACAGCAGCAGCAGGAGGCATCTGGCAGGACCACGGCAGCTCTTGTAGGCTGAAATCAAGATGATCACATTAACCAGTGCACAATCATCAGACTTGACAATTATCACGAGAAAACAATCTTTGTTATATCGAGATAACGAAATAATTAATTCGTTATCACGAGAAAACAATCTTTGTTATATCGAGATAACGAAATAATTAATTCGTTATCACGAGAAAACAATCTTTGTTATATCGAGATAACGGAATAATAAGTCGTTATCACGAGATAACAGTGCACAAAAAACCCCCCCAAAACAATGAAAAACATGGCCGTTCTTGTCTTCCATAGTTAAGAGATAAAATACCCAGGAAACACAATGCACCTGCCTGGCCAGACATCACACTCCACATTCCACGCATTTCTGGTCAGAAATTTGCTCCCATTTATTTATGGTAACACATGAGCGAAACTGATCAACTCCTTTTCACTGTGATTCAGTGTGAGCAAAGGCTTGAATAGAACATTTGCTTCTGGTGGCAAAGCAAATTGGCATCTTCACATTGTGTTGAGATCAACTTTGGTAAACTTAAACTGTTGAAGTTGTAACTTTAACCAATAGCAGAGGAATGTGTGTGGGGAAGACATTGATTGTTGCTGACTAGACGATATTGTATGATATTGGTCATGAGAAATACAAACAGCCATACATGAGAGATGCTGGCTGATAGGCAGTGAGTTGGGAGACAGGCATGGAACGTAAAAACATGGAAAATGTACCACTAACATCATATTTTGTTGTATTGAAGCAAGTTAGCTAACATTAGCTCGCAAACTAGCTTTCCATGTCTGTCACGTCAGGCACTGCCCACATTCAGCATTAACATTACCTTTGCAGGCGATAGTCACTCACCTACATTTGCTTATTTGTGACCATGCAAAAAATATGCATGATGAAAACTCTGCAAGTTGCTAGGCTAATTTATGCAATGTAAAAGTACTTAAAAACCCCAGTTGTTTTGTCTTTTGAACCTTGACAGTTGTTATTTAAAATTATTTCGTTGTTAATCCATATTTCATGGCCTTCAGGTATTTAAGCCAGATAGCCCTGAATTTTAAGGATTTTTTTTTTTTTTAAGATATTTTTTTGGCCATTTTGCCTTTATTGGACAGGACAGATAAGTGTGAAGGGGGAGAGAGAGAGGGGGGATGACATGCAGCAAAGGGCCACAGGCTGGATTTGAACCCGGGCCGCTGCGGCAACAGCCTTGTACATGGGGCGCCTGCTCTGCCACTAAGCCACCAGCGCCCCAGGATTTTTTTTTTTTAAATTGTATATACTTTATTAATCCTCAAGGGGGAATTCTAATTTTTTTTCATTCCGTTGTCATATACATATACATATTAGTGTTGCACAGTATACTGGTACCAACGGTAGACCGCGGAACTAAATCACCACGGTACATATGATACCATCATGTTGGAGTACCGTAGTACTACAGTACCTCACGGTACCACTACTGTGGTAGTTCAAAGTCCAGTCGCAAGAGGTTGAGTATCCATGTGGCGTCCAATAATTGCGCTATTGAGTATCTTTAAGCAGTGAACGTTATTATTTCTTTCTTTTTACTTGTAGGCTAGATTTGTTTATATATGGTACAGTGATTTGTTTTCCACAGAGCTCTACGGTGCAAGCATTTTACTCGCATTTGCGACTAAAAATAGTTTTGTGCGAGCAAAAGAAATCATTCAGGAGCACGCTGTGCGAGTACAGATTTCAACCAGCAACAGGAACGAAAGGCGGTTCCTGCCAGTTGTGGGTTGAACGGGGGTCACAGACAGGAATACGGTGGAGGCTCTGCCATATTCCTGTCAAATACGGCGGCCATAGTGCTCCGCGGTGCAAGATAACGGCTTACCGGCGACCGAGAAGCCCGGCTCCAGGTCCAATAATGTCCTCTTCGTTGGTGTCATGACTGCCCAGAAATACCTGCTCCAGGTCCAATAATGTCCTCTTCGTTGGTGTCATGACTGCCCAGAAATACCTGAACAGCCGAGTCGTGGCGGCACACAGGTATGTGACATGTCAGAGGAGAAACGAGCCGTTTACATTTCTCTCTTTGTGGCAGGTCATGGCCCACAAACCTCACTGCAATCAAGGGACTGTTCTTAACTTATCAGAGGAGGAGGGTGGCTGGTTGATTTTTATTGTATTTATTTATTTTATTTTGATCCCCCCCTATGTTAATCAGTTATTGATGCTGTTTTTGAAGTATGAATAAGTCAAAAAGTAATTTATTCCACTGAAATATCATTGATGTATTAGAGAAAAGTGATTCATCTTTTTATAAATGACAAAATGCACATCTGCCTAATTTTTGCTGTGGTATCGTGATACTGCTCAGAACCGTGATACTTTCACTGGTATCGTACAGCGGGTCCCAATTTTGATACCATGACAACTAGGGATGTCCCGATCCGATATTCGGATTGGTATCGGCTGCTGATATTAGCAAAAAACGTGCATTGGCATCGGATCGGACTGCATGGAAAAATGCTGATCCAAGAACTCCGATCCAGTTTTTCACAGAGTCCAATCCAGGTTTTCTGGCCAGCCCAGCGCTCCGCGATTCAAGCAGTCCATTCCAGTGATCCGCTCCAGCACTTACTATCAATCCACCAGGCCAGCATGCAGAAGGCAGACACCCAGGAAGGGTAGGAGGAGTAGCGGTCAACTTAGTTAACTGACTATTTGTTTTCTGCTCTGGTTTTTTGAGAGTGATATTTTTATTTGGTTTACACTCTTACTGTTTAAGTAAAGAGCACTGATGGCATTGTTTTGGGCACAATTAGTGAAATTGGAGCCATGGATGGACTATTGCTTGTTTAAACAGTTGTACAATATTGTGTGTGGTTTTTTGTCCCCTCTGTTGGTCCCAGGAAACAGCAGCACCAGGCTGGCACTGACACTACTAAAATAACTGAAAAGGAAAGGCTGCATTGTTTGTTAAATGTCAACAATGTCTTGTGGTGTTAATCTATTTTTTATTTATTAGGGGGCCAAAGCACAAGTGTGTGGAGTCTTGCTGCTATTTTAATTTCAATGTTAGACATTTTAAAGATTTCTTGTGTTGATTTATTTTCTATTTATTAAGGGGCCAAAGCAGCCAAAGCAAACCAGCTATATTTTTTATTTAATGTTAATGTTCAAGTTTAAAGTTTGTTTATTTAACCCTGTTAACAATAAACGGGTCAGTTTCTCATACCAACTGTTGTGGATCATTCTAACTAACCCGATTAAGTAGTTGTTCTTGTTAGAGTAATATTGCTTGATCAAACCTTTTCAAACATGACTGACAACAAAATAAGTGAACATGTATAATACGCGCTTGGATCGGATTGGTATCGGTATAGGCCAAAACTCAAGGCTGTAATATCGGTATCAGATCGGAAGTGAAAAAGCTGGATCGGGACATCCCTAGTCACAACACTAATACACATACAGACAGGCCCGAAATACATGCACATGCATTAAATGGAGAGATGTCAGGGTGAGGAGGTTGCCCATGGACAGGCGCCACTGGGCGGTTGGGGGCTTTGATGCCTTGCTCAAGGGCACCTCGGCAGTGCCCAGGTCCCTATGGACTGAGCTACTGCCGCCCAATTATGATTTGTATTAAAGTGATGAAAAGATTTCTTTCAGTAAGCTTCAATTTAAAGTAAACTTTACTGCAATTAACTGTTTATAATTATTTACAATTATTTACGTGTTGTTTTTTATCTTTTATGGCCAAAAGCAAAAAAAAAGGGGTTGCAGCATCTTCTGTAACTGATTGTGTTAAAAGGGCATATGATATCATCTCATATCAATCACAGGCTGCTAAATTAAATCAATATAATACTGTATCATGATGACACTAGTGATTTCCCCCTACTGCGTATTACAGTAGTTTATACTGGTGATATTGTTGACCTCTCTACTTTTAACAACAAATGCTGCACCCTCAAGGTTTTCTAGTGTGACAAGTACATTTTAGGTTTTTCTTTGCTGCTTCTTTTACCAGTTTAATTATGTTTTTCAAAGTAATCTGTACTATATCATCATTATTGTTTTTTTCAGATGGGAAGATGGAAGCCACTCTCATGTTTCTATGGTAAAAACAAGGCTACAGTTTGCAGCTGGTTAGCTTAGCTTACCGTAAAGACTGGAAACTGGAAACAGCTAGCCTGTCTCTGTCCAAAAACAGAACAATCTGCCTACCAGCGCCATTAAAACTCATTAATTAAAGGTAGGGTCTGGAGGATTTTGCAGTTGCTGTTTGTAAACACACATTCAAATTTGGCCCCTCCTATCAGGCTCAACTCTCCCGGGTGTACGGAGCCTGGAGGTACGGAAGAAGGCCTCACAGAAGAGGTTCAGGCAAGGCTCGCGCTGGTGCACGCTCGGACACGCTCGGACACGCTCAGGCACGGCACCTGTGCTCTCTCATTGGCTGGGGAAATCTCCGCCCAGAAGCGGTCCGAGCTCACAAAAACATCAAAATACAGTTAAAGGGCAGGAGCTCTACAAACCAGCCAGAAAACCACCACACGAGTAGAAGCCCGTGATGATTAAGCAGGATTTCATTTGTATATGTCTATATTTTGTTTTGTTTGAAAATCCTCCAGATTACCATGTGCAAAAACCAAAGGGCCATATCACAGCATTTTTTGCAACTGCATCTCAAGACATTTAAATGGTAAATGGTAAATGGACCTGCATTTCTTTAGCGCCTTTCTAGTCATCTAGTGACCACTCAAAGCGCTTTTTACACTACGAGTCACGTTCACCCATTCACACACTGGTGGCCGAGGCTACCATACAAGGTGCCACCTGCTGCTCAGTTTTAACACTCACACACCGATGGAACAGCCATCAGGAGCAATTTGGGGTTCAGTATCTTGCTCAAGGATACTTCGACATGCAGCCTGGAGGAGCCCGGGATCGAACCGCTGATCTTTCGATTGGTGGACGACCCGCTCTACCTCTGAGCCACAGCCGCCCCTAAAGTGGTGCTATATCATTGAAAACAAAGAGTGCTTCATGCTGCCTAATCCAAATGTTAAAGTCAATCTATGATTTGTGTTGGCCTGCCCACTGGTGGCAGGCCTCTGTGAGTTGGTGCTTTCTTGCTGCCAAAGCTCTGCTAGAAACCTCTTGCTGTGTCTTCACTGTTCCTTTAGCGAGCTCTTTCTAAATCTGTCTCTTTTAGACTCATGCATATTTTGCCATGTAAACATAGATGCAGCAGCAGATCGTCTCCCTCTCCTCTCTCGCCATGCGTACACGGGAGTTGGTTTCGTAAAGTGATTCAATCTTCGGTAATGTAAAACTACTTAGCGCTCGCAGCTCGACAAAAAACTACATATATGTGAATGTGCGATAGTTAGAGTAGCCTAACAGCCTGTTAGAGGAGAAATGGCAGAGCATAAAGGTCCAGGTGGAAAAAAACCCATCTCTGCTAAAAGGGAAATAAATTGCCTAGATTCCAGGGTCCTTTTTTGTATTTGGGAGCTGTTTAAATGTGTAATTAGTGGTAGATTTTATTTTGTTGTACTATTAATATTGTATACAGAATCTGAATCTCACTCTGAGTTACTGTTGTTGTTTACAAACTAAAGAAATGAGAGATCAGTTTTGTTCATATTTGAAGGTAAAGTGCTTAACATGTAAAACATTATCACTTATTGTGTTGCAATACCGTTTTCTTAAATTGATAATAAAATATAAATACATTTTTTTCTTTTACTAATTAGTCATATCATCAAGAATATTATCGCAAAAATACCTTGAATTATAGTGATATTATTTTAGGGCCATATTGCCCACCCCTAGTGATTGGACCTTTATACCATGGTCTGGGTGAATACCCAGTTCTGATTGACTGCAGGATGTTCACTAAAACCTGATATAGGACACCTTCTAAGTATTGCTGGTGAAACAGTCTGTTCAGTGCTCTAAATTAATGTGCTAGCTATATAATAGTATCAGCCTGTGTCTAATACGAGTAACCATAGCAAAAGGGCTGCAGTCAAAGCCCTTGTTTACAGTTTATTTCCAACACTGAGTATTGTCCTTCAGTCCTCTGAACACCACAGGAGGGAGACTCTTATGCTGTGTTCACACTACGAGCGACTCAGCAACAGACTACAGTTCATTTTCAATGGAGGCCAGTGACACAAGGGTACAAACTGACACCCAACACTTGTCGCTGCTGACAGACATGGAGCGCTACAACAAAAGTTCTCAACTTTTTTCAGCGCTCCAATGATGCAGTGAGGCATCAGCCAATCATATGGTTTGTTTTTAGCTATGGTACTGTGTTATTTACTTTAGTTAGCTGACGCTATGCTAGCTTTCTGTGTATTGCAGTGCATATGGGGATGCAATGAGGTGGTGAAATGTGGTGTTAAAATGGGGCTCGTCATAGGCAGATATTTTATGTCCAAATACAAACTTTAGATGACGTTCAGTCGAGGTGCTTTGTGGCAGGTAGCTGGTGGTGACTAACTATTTTAATGAGCGCTTGAACAATATTTCAACAGCGATAGTGATAATGTTGCTTGGCTCACTGTTGCTTTATCAATCGTAGTGTGAACACAGCATATCACACACGCTGCAAGAAGTACACTGGCCCTCTAACCCAACCGATACTTTGTATCACATCAGTGATTATCTCACATTCTATTGGCAGTTCAACTTGCTGCTTCAGGCCGTGGCTGACAGTAATTTTACACATGGCGTATCATTTGTTTGTGAAAATTTTGATATTGATTTGGGGACATGATGATATGGCTGGATAGCCAGCTCTTCTTGTTGATAAACATCCTGCCAAATTATGTTTATTGTTCTTGACTTTGAATCTTGCAAGCATAATGGTAGCTGTCAAAGGGTTCTATGAGCTAAGCAAGTTGTATCTAAGGTTCATCTTATTTACTGGAGCAGTGAATGTTTCCATTGCAGTAGAACCTTATGGGGCGGTAGTGATTGTTCCTCCAGGTATTAGGTAAACCCTCAGGTGTTACCAGAGAAACTTAACATTTTGATTTAATTTTTTTTTCTTTGGCAAGTGACCATGGTATAAGCTGGATAATGCCCTTTGAGGTGCCCATAATCAGGAATTAATTGCATCTGCGAAAGCAGCTGTCTGCTTTGCAATGGACAGTTCACCCCTCCCCGTCAGCCATTAATTCCTGATAATGGACACCTCGTCAGGCATTATCCCTTATGTATTGGACATAACATAGTTGTCATGACAATCTAATGTTCTGTATCTCAAAAAACTCTCAATCTATCTATGAAACCCTCAGTGAATCTGGAAAATTCTGCTGGCCTACTTAAATTGCGTTATCTAGCAGTGCAGAAAGTGGAGTGAACTGTACAGGTGTATGGCCTGTAAAGCTAGTTGACCAGCAGCTGGCGCTAATCTCTGACTCTGAGCTGCTGGTGGTCTGTGCTTAGAGCAGCACAGCAGTTTACCTCATTGTGTTTCATGGTGCCCGGGAGCTGACAGTTGTAGTACGCTGACAATGTCACTGTCTTGCAATAACATAGGTCATTTTTATTGACTTTGGCAAATAATTTATGCATTTAGGAAATACAGTTTGTAGTGACAATTGTTGCTTAAAAGTATCTTCAGATGTGAACTAAAAGTTTTTTGTAACCTAAACCTCTGTTTTGGTTAAACAGAGGTTTAGGTTACAAAAACGTTCTGGTTAATGAACATGGTTGGCACAGCTAATAATGGTTGGTAGCAGAACTATTATAGAGGATGTTCATTTTATGGACAGAACAGATGCAAAGAAAAGTATCAGTTGCTTAAATGTTATGTGTTGTCATCAGGAGGGTGTGGTTGTGTTGAGATGGCTCTTGACTGACATCTTCCAGACGTTCCAATGACTTTTGTTGTGGGATAAACCCAGCTTTTATCATTCTGATGAGTTTAAATTTGGTGACCTACTGTAATTTCAGCGTAGTTCAGCCATTTAAGTGACCCATTTGTAGCCACACACGGTTAACCATGATAAATGTGTATCTATCAGACAAACACAATTTGAAACTGGTAACTTCTTAGTTGTGCATTGCCTTAAATGGCCTCGTCATGATAGGATGGATTTGGCACAGAGAGCTGCCTCATTGGGAAAAATATTATCTCAAGTGTGTCAACATCAAGAGGTTGCAGGACAAATATCACCCATATGGAAAATCATGGTAACTTTGTTCTCATCTCTCAATTTTGTTATTTTAAACAGCAGAAGGTGACAGCATTTTTGTGGTATTTTGTAATTCTCAAACAGAGAAGAATATTGTTGGAATTGATTTTAATTAGTTTCATGTTTTAACTTCCATCATGACAATAGTTGCTTCCCCCTGGTGCAAATAAAAATGACAGGACATGGCAAACTGGTGGTGTTCTAGTAAAGTGTGACATCTGGTAGTTATTTTTGTAATCTTAACCAAATGTTCAGTAAACACCCTCAAATCCTTTGGTTTTTATAGAAAAAAAAATCAGCTATTTTTTTTTAAAGAAATAATGCTCACCAAGTTGCATGAGGTTATATTAAAATTTCTGCTTCCACAACTGCTTATTTTAATCCTGTTTCCACTTTTTATTTTCATATTAATTGATGTCTCAACAATACTGCAACATTTATCTTAATTTATAAAGTTACTAATAGTGAAATAGTCACAGTGATGACAAACAAACTGGCTCCACTGTCTTTTTCAGACACTGGGAAACTGAATGCAGCATGAATACCAGTGTTCATATCCTCAAAGCTATGGTACAAATGGTTTCAGGGTTCCACGGATTAGATCCTTTCCAGACATGGAGTTTAAATTTGATCTCTGCAGGTGTCAATCAGGGGTGAGGAGGCTGCTATATAGCCTCCGGTTTGTGGCATTTTTTTAGTGAGAAAATCGTCTTTTTGTTCTCTGTCTGTGTTCCGGTCTTTTGGCAGATTTCAACAACACACAAAGGCTGCATTTGAAAAGCACTGGAAGTGGATGAAAGCAAACCACAGTAATAAGAAGCAGCACATAGCCCCAATACATGAGGGGAGCAATTCTCTCAGCAGAAAATAAATATGAATTGTACTACTGGAGAGAAGGACACTGATTACAATCTGCTAGGGTGCAAACAGTGTTGTACTGTGGTGAGCCACTAAAAGGCCAATTGTCTGGAATGTAAGGCTGTGGGTAGGAGGACTTAGAAGGACCCGAAAATAGGTATTGATTATAATAAGGCAAGGTTCCACTTTCCTATAATAGAGAGGGAAGTTCTGGTTTTCCAAAGGGAGTAAAAGCGTTTATCCACATCCTCTCTGGGGTTAACAACCTGCGATCTTCTGTTGTCTCGGAAAATGAGGAAACACCGTTCCCTTGATAGACAACAAATAAGAATTGCGAGAATGTGATAAATAATATGTACTGCTGGTGTTTGAGCTCTTTTTCAGAGGAGGTCAGTTTGTATGTCTTCACAATAGAGCTACAGGGATGCTCCCACACTATAGAAACATTTTTTTCTGAAATTTATAAGCAAGTTGTTTGTAATGTTTGAGGCCATAGTATTATCTGAACATGCAACCATCCCCTCTGTTACATTAAAACATGCAATTGTCCAGTACCTGCTTCAGTTACCGTCCATTACAGTGGCAATCAAATCAGTCTCTCTATTCATCAAATGTTGCATTTTTTCATAAAATCTTTATTAATGCAGCTGTAATTACACTCATATATAATTCTCAGTGTGATGTCTAATGACACAAACATTAAAGAAAAAAAGGACCCTGTCTGGAGTGTCTGTTCGGAAAGACACGTTTGCTCTCATGCCATACCACAGGAACTCAGTCTGATTACTGACAAGCTTCAAATTGCAGTCCTCTAAAGGGTAATGTAAGTTCCCCCATCCCCTCAATCCCCACATCCTCCGTTCGTCTTCAAGAGATAATCAGTGAAAATACTGGATCAGTACCTTTAATGCAACATGTTTTCTCTTAATTTTTAAAAAATATATGCCTGCCAGGTTTTTAGCATGCTGTAATTCCATTCTCTGAAACCCCAAAAGAAACAAGGAGATAGAAGGAAAATCTCACTCCCTTATGCAAAATTTGTCAGATTTCTCCAGCTAACTTTAGTTGTGTCATTTTTTGAAATCATATTTCTCCCCAGCTTTTTCTGGAGAACGTTTGAAAAGCTCACACAGTGATGGAATAGGAAAAACCTATAACACCAAAATCTTTACAGTAGGTCAGGTCCACTAACTTGCAAAGTATGGACTGACTTTGGAAAAAATCTTCTTTCATCAAAAATGTTTTGTGACCATAATTAAATTACAGGGCCACAGTAGTAATGTAATCTGCGTGTGTCCGGTCATGGTAATAGGCTGCCTGTTGAATGAGGGTGGGCAGCACCAGAGGCCTCACATGTTTGTGTAAAGAATGTCCCTCTTTGTTACGTGCAGATCATTCTGTTTCTCATCTGTCTATAACTTCTCTTCCTCCTCAGGTCTTCTGAAGACGGACAGTTTTGCTGACAAGAGGCCTTTGTTGGGGGTGTGCAAGAGCACAGGGTCTTCTGGGTGAGTTCATGCATCATAATAAAGCTGACATTGCTACCTTTCCCAATAGGATCTTTGACGTTTTTAACTCTACACTAATACTATAATAACTGCAGTCACTGATTAGCACACCATCAACCAGATATGAGTCACAACTCCTACAGTTAAGCCAAACATGCCTTAAGCTTATTTGGGTAATCTGGTGCCCATGGATCGAAAACACAACGAGATCTTAAGTTGAACCATGAAGGATGCCGCTGTGTTGTGAAGTGTGACAGATTGTGACAGAATGTGTCAAATTAACTGCCTATATGAGGAGCTAAATATCATGGTTAGGCCAAACTCCTCCTCCTGTCACAGAAAATAGCTAACAAAAGTCTAGTAATGAAGCACATTTGAAATAATGACTATGTGAATACCATATAAGGTGTTTAAGAGCTATACTTAAGGCCACTTAGTCCATTTCCACCAAGCAGTCCAGTATTGTTTAGTTCAGTTTAGTATGCAATTTTTTTGGTCTCCAATGTGAAAACTGTTGGGGTACCTAGCACACAGATCTGAATGAGAATGAGTGGATGTTTAAACGTTTAAAAATATATACAGGGGTTAAAGTTCTCCGGCACAGCGCCAGATTTCCGGTGTGGCGAAGTTTCTGTGCGGCACAGGCAGAAGTGCTCTGCAGTGCGAGCATTTCACTCGCATTTGCTCCTAAAAATATATATATGTGCGAACCGGGAAAATGATTTAGGCGCACAGTGTGCGAGTAAACACAACCTACTGTTTACCATAATCGGCATCAGACGTTTTTTCATCGATAACTGATCAAAAAAATATATTTTAAAACTCGCTCCTTTGGCTCGGATACAGCTGTCTCCCTCCCTGCCTGCAGTCCTCACTGCACTGGGCTTTGTAACAATGTCCCGCCTACAGCCCCCTCTGATTGGTTACACGGCACAAGTGATTGCCAATCAACACTGACGCCTGTGCATGCTTTCACATCATGTCACATTGAGACACAGAGCATAGAGAGAGCGGGAGAGGCTCCGGTAAGCCAGCGGTAATTTTGAAGGTAAGGTAACAGGAACCAGACAGAAACAAAAGTTGCAATAAAAATCCTCTATGCTGAAGTTTTAAAGTCACCCTCACAACATAATATGATCCATTTCAATGATGACATGCTTGCCCAGAGGCGAAATTTCGACGTAACTGCCTGTTTAATTCACATCAAGCGCGATACAATTTTGCAAACAGCCTAAATGATTTAGTTTCTAAAAATAAATAACACCAAGGCAACAAAGAGATGTAGGAGCTATAAGTCAAAAACTCTGGTAACCACTGAAAGTTTAATCGTTATTTATAAACTCATTATGCTATAAAAGTTTAATCTGAAAAGCTAAAGCTATAATCTTTTGTTTGTTTTGACAATAAACATGTTCCTTTGCAACACATACATGTATATTTCTTCATTTTGTGACCGCAACACCAAGACCCCCGCTCCGGAAAAGATTTCAGGCACACAAATCTTCCGTGCTCCACATTTCAGGCACAACATTTTTTCTTGCTTTAACCCCTGTATATATTAATTTTGACCAGAATATGTGAGCTGCATATATGCTAATCCTCACTTGGAGAGGAAAAAATCGTGTCATGGAGCGTTGTTCCTGTGGGCTATGACAACACCAAACCCCTGTGCTTGCTTGAGAAGGAATAAATGCACAAATCAGATATTTTTAAATATCCAATGGAGAGAGACTCTCACTGCAGCTTGTTTTGTTTTGTTCTGAAAAAGCCAAAGAATTCTCAGTAGGCGCTCCAGTCGGTGCGCTACAGAGTGACGTTCATTTACCAGAGGCTTTTTATATCTGGCCGATTTTTGGAGACTATGGCGGGGGAACTTAGACTATGGCAGGCCGCCATAGTCTCATCAATATATGGGAAACACTGCTCGGGCAAATTTACAAGGAATGCATTGCAACCACTAATAGCACCATGAATAGTGCATCACTTACAGTCACTATCTACCTTTTCCTAAGGTCTGATTCACAAAAAGTTAAACACACCCATAACATTTTGCAGCTGAGTGAATTATGTCAGAATGATACCCCTTTTACATGGAGGGCTCAGACATGGGTTAAACCAGATTTTGTGTTTGAAAAGGTTAACCTGTGTTTACCGCCTCTGCTTTGGGACCTAGGTTGAGAGGTGGGTCAGACAATGGTTGGACCAGGGTCAATTTCAATGTGAATGGCACACCACCAGGGTCGCTCATAATAGGGGCAGGACTAGTTATGTCATTGGTTGCAAATGAGGGCACAGTCATGATGCAGTTGTCAGAGGTCACTGCAGCCCAGCACAGACACTGGAAAATCACATTTTTGTTTAAGTTTATTTAACAGTATGTTGATTTCACTACTGCAGAAGTTCCTCCTCTTATAGCCTTTTTTTGGTGGCACCCCTTCTCTAGCATGTGTCAGAATCTTGTGCTTACGCCACAACACCTGCCCTTACAGTATATAGTGTTAAGGGGGCTCTACCTGTGCTAACAGGTTACCTGTGATCAAGTTGAATTCATCATTCAGCACACCTGGGTAAGAGCAGATGGATGGTTGGATGGTAAAGAACATTTGTATTTGGAGTTGACTTCTTTTATTCTCTGTTTGAAATTAAGTAACCATGATATTACAGGCCAAAGCAGTTAACTGACAGTTAAAGGGCCAGTGTGTAAAATGGGTTGAAAACAGTGACATCAGTGGTCAAATTCTAGATTGCAGGGCTCACTCGCTCACCCCTAGAAATCTAAGCCATATTACGATATTGTAATGAATCCCTCACGAGCAGGAGACCAGAGGAGCGTTCGGGGAAAAGGCCCGTTTATTTGAGCACTCCAGAAACTCCGGTAACACTCCAGGGGGTAAAAGACTCCGTCCCAAACTCTGACTCTTCTAGCGTAACACACACACTTCATAC
>NC_065507.1:43261308-43267289 GCF_006386435.1 Epinephelus moara | reverse complement strand
TATATATATATATATATATATATATATATATATAAAAGCATAATTATAAGGCTACGAAAACCAAACGAATTTTATTTTATAGCGATTATACACTTGTATAAACATATTAATGGGTAGAATATTCAGATTCAGATTCAGATTGACAGTAAACTATGCCAGATATTACACACTGGCCCTTTAACAATTAACTTATTTTAATTTAGCTCAATGATAACTGTCAAGGTTCATAGACAAAACAATTGTTTTTTTTTTTGTTTTTTTTGTTTTTGCTAATCACCATTATTAGCTTAAGCACATTTAAATTGCATAAATTAGCCTAGCGGCTAGCAGACTTTTCCTAGTTTGACAAATTACACGTATTATTTATACTTTTTCTTACTCACTGTTGGCTTAAGTCACTGCATCTCCGCACAGAACAGCAGTGTTGAATTTCAGTCTGCGTGCATGTTTATTTTAGCCGAACATTGTTGAAGCATAGCAGTATGCTGCTTTATTGCTGCCAGAAGTTATTGCCGGGACACTGGCCAGGCAGATATCTCCTGTTCTGTCTTATAACAGCATTGTTTACATATGGCACGTGCTTTGTCTTTTGACCCATATTTTCTCTGAAATAAAAATATTTCCACACTGCTGATTTCTTGCCGTGTAAATAAAGTTATCCTCATCATCTTTCTCTTGGCTGCTTGCCATCTGCTTGCCTGCTGGTGGACGGCCCATCAGCAAATAAGATGACATTCACTGATGGCAGAGGCCAATGTTTTTCTGTTGTGTCACATTAATTTTGCGCAGGCTAAAAAGCTTAAAACTAATGTTGTCTCGTTGTCAAGGGGACAACAGAAAACATATTTGGTATGGACAGACACTATCGAGACAAATGGACACAATCAACTAACTATGGACATGTCAGGGGTCACACCCTATTGTTTCTGTGATGATGCTACATTGTCAACAACAAATCTGTGTTGACATCAGCAGGAGGAGAGTTAGTTAACGTTAGCTGTTAGCAGCTGGTGGCCAGAACTAACTCCTGACTGAGTTACATTATGATGCGTTGAAGCTCTATTCAGTAAAAATGATTATTGGGCAAAGGCAAGTTGTAAGTTCTCATGATGTGTTCAGATGTAATCTTGTAAAATTTAGTTTTTGGTGAGAAACTTAAATAAATACAGCTGTGTGAGGGAGAAATTTGTTGGTGTTTTCACAGCAATATAAAATTGATATTGGAGAGGGAATTATGATATGTATAGTAAAAGGGCTTTTGAGCAGTAATTATGTTTTAAAGATGTTTTTAATGTGAGAGGTTATATCAACAGTTGTTTCATAAATGTGTATGATTGAATTGGTGCTCATTCACAGAATGGGGAATACAACAGGAAAAAACCCGAAATAAAACACTGTTATCTGTTGTCAGCCAAATTGTTATTTTGGACATCAGAATTGCATTGGTGCATCCATAATAATAATAATAATAATAATGATGATGATGATAAGGATAGGGATTGGGATAAGGTGGCCATGGTCCTGAGAAGTACACAACTGTTAGAAGGAGAGAAACTAAACTGTGCTGTTGGAATGTGCCATCCGTATCACATTTACCCTTAAAACGTGCAGAATGGAGTGATAGGTGTTATACTCTCGCTGTTATGAAGTACAGATCCTACACCTTAAAATTATTTTCTGTTATACATAAGAGATGCCAAAGGACACCCAACTTCTTGTTATGAACCCTACATATGCATCCAACTGGAGCTGAGCCAGTGATGTGTGCTTAGTTACTGTGATTCGTGGATTTTTTGTGGCACAATGGTTGGCAGATAGATTAAAACAGATAAAACAGATGTGTACATCCCTGGGATTCTCATAGTTGGGACTGGGAATATCATGTCTTTATTTAGTGACAAAAGTAAATTTATATCTTGCGCTCCCCTCACCATACCCAGTCCATGTCTTCTTCTTTCCCCTCCCCCATTTCCTTAAGCTCCTCTTCTAGAGCAGCTCAAAATTTAACTCAATATATCCTCCTTGGGAAATGAAATAAGGAAGTCTGTCTTCAGCTAGGCCTTAATGGAGACCACCTTCTTGATGTTTTCCAGGGACTGCCGCCCCTGTCTGTTTGACGCCATTGCTTCTGCTTTTCTTATGTCCTCACTGACACTGAGACAGGCAGCGTTTTGATGGCTTGGCGAATCATCCAGGCGTTGCTTGACACTAATGCTGAAAACATGCACTGTGTTGAAAAGCAGAAACCCTGACCTCTGGCTGAATGGCACAGTCTGGTTCTTCCCCATACAAAAGTCCTTGGTAAATAACACTCTGGTCAGAGACGAGAAGGAAAAAGGCTTCCGGGTGCAGCGCAGTACTTTCCATTGGGCCTGTTCATAAACTTACTAAAGTCCTCACACAATTTTTAGCATATAATCATTTTGAAATAACAGCTTTTGTTAACCACCAAAAAGGATGCCGTCTTGACACATAAATAAAAAACAGATTGAAGCCTTGGCCGCTACAGCGGTGCTGGTTTAGAAGTTGGTTCAGTCAGCTCTAGGCTTAGATTACAAGATTTGCAAATTAAAGGAAAACCAGAGAAGGGAAAAAGCATGTGTGCTGAAGCCCTGTACTTGTGGATTTCCAGCCAGGAACACTCGACATAATTTTATCAATGGAAAGGATTATGCGTTAAGTCCAAGCAATGTATGGATCCAGTGATTTTCTTGACAGTAAAGCTACATATGCATCCCTTTTACTCTCTGCACCAGTGCCAGTGGGCTTTGGGAATTAGTAAAGAATGTTGGTGCCATTGCAGATCATCGTATGTCTGCTCACATTTCTGGAAAGGTTTTGGTTTCCTTACCCTACTTGCTGTTGTTATTATTTTCATTCATTTTAATTACATCCACAGGAATTAAAATTCTTGGAGACTTAAGGCTGCTCTCTCTCAATGAATGTAAATTTTATGGCCCAGACAGTTGAATATTTTTTGGATTTTAACCATTCTGCACTGATGATAACTGTAGCTGCAGGGAGGTTTTTAGGTTGTCTGTCTGTCTGTCTTTCTGTCTGTGGGTATGGAAGTACATCCATCTGTCTGTCCATCCATCCCATTCACAGGAACGAAATATCTCAAGAATGCCTTGAGGAAATTTCTTAAAATTGTGGTGAACTTATTAGATTTTGTTGGTGAAACGTCAAATGCAAAGGTCAGTGTGACCTCACATCTGACTCATTCTAGTGAATGTGGTATCTCAAAAAAGGCATTAAGGGAATTTCCTCAAATATGGCACAAACGTCCACTTGGACGAAGGGATGAACTGATTAGAATTTAGTGGTCTAAGGTAAATGTCACTGTGACCTCAAAACAATTCATTTGGTCTTATGACGAAATTTTAAACAAATGTCAAATAGGATATAGTAATAGATTTAGGACATTTTATATACAAAAGGTCAAAGGTCAACTTCACTGTGACATCATAATGTTCTGTGGAAACACTTTTCTGGCCATTATTCAATGTCATATCTCAGGAACAGAAGGGGAGACATTTGATCAGATACTGAATTGGTGACACTAACCTCGAAACTGTGTTGATTGTATAGATCTGTGCTGCAGGGTTGAAAACATGTGTGAAGCATCTATGTTTTAAAATATTAGCGTCTTTGCAGCAACATCCATATTTGAAGCATTGTCAACTGTCATGGCTACAGATGAGATATAAACCGTAACTGCAACTTTACTGGTTTGTGGAGGTACACAACGCAAGCCAATAATTCTAGTTCTTTTTTCATTTATTGTAACTGGAACACTGAGACCTGCTGAAATGACACAGGGCCCAACATATGTTGGGCCAGTAAATACAGTCAGCCAGTTGTGCGACTGGGTGAGTGCTTGAAAAAGTAAAAATGATAATAATGATAATTTAACTCAAATAATTTTCCAGACATTGCTTCACAAGCAACTTTGCAACAGACTTTGCTCTGCTCTGCCCCTGTCTGTCTCCTCTCAGTCCCAGAAATGTGAGTAGAGCATCGCGCAAGGACATACACAGGCAGGCTTATTAACTTCATAGGTGAAATGATCATCAATATAAACAACATATGAGTTCAAACACAAAAGAACATTCTTTCACAGACACATGTCTGGGGTGTGGAATGGTGAATGGTGTTTTAAGAGTAGTGTAGCTATGTTAAGGAACAGCTCAATGTTGGTGTGTGCATAGCAAGTGTATGCTGACAGTGACAGTGGCTGCACTGTCAGCAAACAGGTGTTGGCGATCAGAGCAGAGAAGAAAACCTGTGGTCTATTGTGCATGGCCTTACCCAGACCCATGTGCTTGCAACTCTTAAATTCCCATAGTGCCTCGACAGAACTAAAACAAAATGTATCATTTTGTGCAATGTTGTCCAGTCCAGAAAGAGTGCCAGTGTGTAGTTGTTTCGGAACAAATAAGCAGAATATAAATATACGTTTCTTAATGATTCCTTTGGAATCAGAATTCTGGAACTGGTTCTAATTTAGAGCAAAAGTTCAGTGATAAATAAGAATGCTTAGTTACCCAGAGTTTGGGAACTGCCAGTGACATTTCCAACCTCCAGCTACCCAGTCATAACATCTCCAGATGCCGAGAGAGTGTGGTCCTTTTTTCTTTTAACCAATATAGTCCTCTTTTACCGTGCAGATTACAACTTTATGTGCTATTTCAGGGTTCTGGCTAACATAGATTGATATTCTGAGCAGATATCGTGGTCACTGTTGAGGATGTGGTTATTCTTTTTTTTTTTTTTTTCAAAGGACTGCACACTCACTGAGATTTTATCTGCTACATGTCATGTCACCACCGTCATCCCTGTGTCATACTTCTATTTTTATTTTTAAAGGGATCCTCATTTGCCTATTGAAAGGCTTGTTTTACATTCTAAAGTTTCCCTCCACTTTGTAATTTTTTGTCAATATACTGTTCATGATGTTCATGATTATTGAAACACTGGAATCAATAGCATTGAAAGTGTTCATTCTTTTTTTTTTAATACTTTTTATTGTCATCACATTTTATTCACACATTGTACATATTTTTGCAATCTAAAAAAACTTTTTTTCTCTTTTTTGACAAGATGTGAGTAAGTGTACCACCCAGTGATATGTTGAGCCAATCAATATAACAACAACAAAACTTAGATACGGAAGTACGGAAGACGGGAACGGCCATGTATTTTTTTTTTTCTGCACTGTTATCTCGTGATAACGACTTATTAATTCGTTATCATGAGATAACAAAAATTGTTATCTCGTGATAACGACTTATTAATTCGTTATCTCGAGATAACAAAGATTGTTTTCTCGTAATAACGAATTAATTAATTCGTTATCACGAGATAACAAAGATTGTTTTCTCGTGATAATTGTCAAGTCTGATGATTGCGCGCTGGTTAATGTGATCGTCCTGATTTCAGGCTACAAGAGCTGCCACTGGCTGGTCCAGGTGTCCCAGGGAGGTGAAAATGGCAGATCACATTATTGATCAACGCATCAGGATGTAGGCTACTTTAATCAAGGTCTAACACAGGCAGAAATTTTATTGTGTCTTTCTGTCAGAGATGGTCCTCGTAATTGTTGGGGTCAACATATATTTACCTCACTCGGCGGCACCATAAATGTTGGGGTCANGCTACTTTAATCAAGGTCTAACACAGGCAGAAATTGCATTGTGTCTTTCTGTTAGAGATGGCATTCAGATTAGTCCTCGTAATTGTTGGGGTCAACATATATTTACCTCACTCGGCGGCACCATAAATGTTGGGGTCAACACATTAGGCTTCACACGGAGGCACCAAATATGTTGGGGTTTAATTGCCTATCCGAAATAATTAATAATTATTATTAATAATTATGTCAAATAATGTGACTTAATTAACATTAAATCACCTCGTGGGGCACCATTCCCGTAAAGGGAAAAATGATAGCCAGTTAAAGATATCAGTCTCATAAAATA